>NW_027069967.1:0-3427 GCF_002906115.3 Quercus suber | reverse complement strand
TTTTTTTTTTTTTGGGGCTTTTTTTTTTTTTTTTTTGCTTGGAAGTAGAACATAATTTTTTTATTTTTCTTTTTATTTTTAATTTGAGGGTGTTCCTAATTTTGTTAATGAGGGTGTTCCGAATTTTGTGATCAGGGTGTTCCTAATTAAGATTAAGTATAAAATTTTTTTTTTTTGATTTTTTTCAAGTCAGGGTGTTCCTAGGAACACCCTGACTTAGACGTGGCGTCGCCACTGGTTCTTGGTCTATGTTGTAATGGCTTTGTGGGAACAGACTTGTTGAACTATGTGATGAATTTGATTTTTTTGAATGAGTCTGTGAATGTATTTGATGAATTAGCATGCAAGTAAGTTGCAGTCACTGGAACTTCCCAGCACCTCCTTTAAATGTTCACCTCATCTTAGCCATATGGTCTCATCATATTACCTTAATAGTACATTAGAGAGAGTTGTGCATTGTGGCTCACCAATCTTTTTTGGGGAACAAAAATTAGGCCCGTTGAGTAAATGTGTTTAAACACATATTTTCATTTTTTAAGGCCTGTTTAGTAGATGAGTTTGAGTAATGTTGTTTGTAATTTTTTGAAATACGTGTGAGTAAAAAGTGTGGAAATGTGTGTAATGTTGTTTAAAAACTGAAAATATGTTGTTTAAATAGTCTACCAAACAGGGCCTAAACAACATTACATGTATTTCCATACACTTTTTCACACATACGTGTTTTCAAAAACTTTTGTAGTCACTGGAACTTCCCAGCACCTCCTTTAAATGTTCACCTCATCTTAGCCATATGGTCTCATCATATTATCTTAATAGTACATTAGAGAGAGTTGTGCATTGTGGCTCACCAATCTTTTTTGGGGAACAAAAATAAGGCTCGTTTAGTACATGTGTTTAAACACATATTTTTAGTTTTTAGGGTCCGCTTGATAGATGAGTTTGAGTAATGTTGTTTGTAGTTTTTTGAAATATGTGTGAGTAAAAAAGTGTGTGAAAATGTGTGTAATATTGTTTAAAAACTGAAAATATGTTGTTTGGATAGTCTACCAAACAAGACCTAAACAACATTACATGTATTTTTACACACTTTTTCACACACACGTGTTTTCAAAAAAACTGAAAACTGTTGTTTAAATACACATATCAAAAGAACCCTGGATTAGTATTGAAGTTACGTGCATGAGAAAGAGTACTAGAAAAGGTTATATTTGTTAACTTATGACGAATTTTACGGCCTTAGAAAAAAAAAAGTTATATTTGTTAACTTCGAGACATCGTCCTCATCATAGCCTTACTCAAGAAAAGCCATGTGTATTCCCTTGTTGCATTTTGTATAATTCACATGCAAAATGTGCAAGGTTCTCTCTCTCTCTAGAAAAAGGCCAACTAATTAATATCTCTAAGGGTATGTTTGGTTGGAGGTGGAATAGGGGGAATGGAAAATAATGGAGAGAAACTAGGAGAGAAAATAGGAGTGAGTGTTGTTTGGTAAGGAGAGAAGGAGAGGAAAATTTTGGGTGGGGCCCAGGCATTTTCCACCCGGGCCCACCAAAAAACAGTTTCTCTAATTTGGAGAGAAAATGTTGGAGAAAAGTAACTGTGTAGCAAATGACCAGTTCTACCCTTCTTCTCTCAGCCACTTGCGTTTATCTCAAAAATTTTGCCGAGTTTCCTTTCTTCTCTCAACAATAACTTCATCTCACTATTATTCAACATAGAAAATAATTATAAAAAAAAAATACTTGATTGAAGCATCATCAGTTGAAAATGAAAATGTCTTTTCATAAATTTAATAAAATAAAAAAGAGAGAAGAAAATGAAAATACCTGGGACTGCAGTGGGCACTTGAGATCATGTGTTTTTTTTTTTTTTTTTTAGTTGGGGAAATGCATCTAAGATTAGTTGACATGCAAGTAAGAAATGTGAAAGTAAAAGTATGAGAGGAAAGTCACAAAGAAAAAGAGATAAGGGAGAAGAACATGAGAGATGATTTCATGAGAGAGAAGGATAAGGAATTATAGTGAAAATAATACAGGTGAGGTTGTGAGATCCACTGGCCTTTCATTTTATTTTTAGTTTTATTGTATACTATTTTTTATTAAGCTCCAACAAGTTTTTATTTTTATTTTTGTTTTAATTAAGAACTAGAGCAGTAGTGGAATGAAAAAAAAAATTATGTTCCTAATGCAAATAAATGGTTAAATATAAGAAAATGAGATTGGGATTTTAAAGTGTTTCTTCATTGAAATAAAGTATAATTTTCTTATTTAATGATTACAAAGAAGTGGGTGTTGTTTGGTAATAAAGAAAAATAATATAAATTTGTATGTATAATGTGTTAATTTTTATATTATTTAATGAGTACAAATAACTTTTTTTTTTACATATTATGTAACGAGAGCATAAAAGTCAATTTATATAAATTACATTTTCTATCCTCCCACTTTTCTCTTCAACCAAACAAAAGAGTTTTTCATCCTCCCACTTTTCCACCCCTCCAACCAAACATATACGAGAAAAAACTAAATCTTTTCTATCCTTCCACTTTTCTATCTTCTCACCAATTTTCTATCATTTCACTTTTCCACTCCTCCAACCAAACAGACCCTAAAACTTCTTCAAACTAATTCAAACTCTTTTCCCATGTAAGAACATTTGGATCACAATCACCAAACCCTTTGTAATATTGTCTATTTATAAGATTTTAGCCTCTAACCTTTTGTAGTATTATTTATTTTTAAGATTTTAGTTTCTATTTTTTATGGACGTCATTCAATACATTTTTTAGCGGATAAGAAATACATTTTTTTTTCATAGACGATAAGTATTAGTTGTTTAATAGAAAATAAAGTAAACTTTCCTTTTACACTAATAAAATTCAAATTAGGCCAAAATAAAAATTTGAGACAATAATTAATAACTCAACGAAGAAATATTATGTGAGCCATCAAGAATTAGTCATTGCATATAATAAAAGGAACATGCCATCAAAGATTTTTTTTTTCATAAAATTATTTTGTTATTGTTTTGGATCTTGGAAGAGATATAATTAATGTAGCATCATTTTGCATTACATTGGAGACATAATAACTTATTAACACATGCACACGATGATTAGGAAATAGTATAATATAATTTATATTATGTATCGATTTTGGCACTCTTGATTCCGCTTGATCTTTTCATTTGTAAGTTTACATTATATAACCAATAAAAGAAAAGATACGGAAAGAAATTTAAGAAATGAACGTACGTACGTATATATATAGTAATCCATAAATATATACCACTATCGTCAAGCCAATTTTGAATCCTAAATTTTTTTAGTCTCTTTTATGCAAGGCTTCATGTGGCAATCAGATGAAAATTAATTACGTCCCACTACAATTTATTTTACTGCTAAATTATATTATAAAGTTTTCCTTGA
>NW_027069966.1:517986-568858 GCF_002906115.3 Quercus suber | reverse complement strand
CAATGCTTAGTTTCTGTTTGGTTGCTACGAAAATTAGCGCTTTTCCGTGAAAGAAAAAACGGATATATAAAGTTTTAAGTCTTTCAATTATGTTTTGTAGATAAACGAATAAAAATTGACCCTTTTTTTTTGTTTAATTTTTATAAAAATTATAATGCAGGAAGCAAAAGATTGCACAACATAGAAAGTCTCTTCCAATCGCTTCGGGTATTTGACTTATTACACTGTTGCTTTCTGTTTTTCTTTTTCTTTTTTTTTTGCTGTTTTTTAGTTTAAAGTTTCAATCTTTGTTTTTGGGCTTTGCTTATTAATGGGGTTGTTGTTTTTTGTTTTCTTAGTTGAGAAAAGACTAGTTGATGAGGTGAGAAAGAATGATACTTTGATTATTGTTGGTGAAACTGGCAGTGGAAAAACTACCCGTAAGTTTACTTGTCTAGAAAGAATGTCATGGTGATTATTATTATTATTATCAATGAATGGTGTATTGTGTGAATGGTGCATGATAAAGGTGGTGTTGGTGGAACCATGTGAAAGTAAGGTTGCTCCAATCACAACTTGCCACATTAGCAAGTTGTGAAAAAAGACATGTCCCTAGTATTGTGTGTCTTTTTACCCCCAAAAGTACCCTGAGCGATTTTAGTTCCTAAAGTTTAAAGCGATCGCCTTTAGTCAACAAACTTAAAATGATCACTTTTATTTGCGAAAAACTTCAAAGTAATTGATTTTATTCCCGGACACAGCTTAAAGTGATTGCTTTTTAGTCTATAATGTTTCAAATGGAATGATAACGTGTGAGTTTTTGGTTTGGCCATGTAATCTAAAGGACTAAGAGCGTTCACTTTAAACTTATATGGACTAAATTGCTTATGGGTTACTAACTATATATTTCTGCCTTTTTTTTAAAAAAAAAAAAATGATACAGTGGATTTTATTTTGTAGAGTTGCCACAGTTTCTATTTAACGCGGGATTTTGTCGGGATGGGAGGACTATTGGGATTACTCAACCTAGACGTGTTGCAGCTGTGACCGTTGCCAAACGGGTTGCTGAGGAATGTGATGTGCAGTTGGGGCAAAGAGTTGGGTACTCCATTAGATTTGATGATACGACTTCTGGCTCAACTAGGATCAAATACATGACGGATGGGTTGCTATTGAGGTAAAAAAGTGTTACCACTTGGTTTCCTTTTTGTCATTGTGTCACATTTTCACCTAGAAGCTGCATTCAGAAATTTTTTATTATTTGTGGTGATAATTGTAATGACCTAAGGAAAAGTGCTAGTCACATTTGAGCTATACCTCAAAAGGACTAGCACAGATGTGGCTAGCACTTTTCCTTGGGTCGTTACAGTAAAATTTGAAACTGTATTTTGATTAATGTGTTGCTTGTTGGCTGGTGTCTCGATGCTACTAGAGATGTGAAAATATTATATCGTTTGATGAAGGAGATAATGGATCATAATATAAACTAGCACAGGTTTCAAAGAAAAAATTCATTACACTAATTTATTACCAGCATAAATAATATATTGAAGTTTGTGGGTTTGTTGGGTGAATAGATCAACCAAGGATTGGTAAAAATGAGGCCGTGGAATATGAGAAGGAAAAAAGAGCTGACTAAGTACTAAGAATCCTGTGAAATGTTTTGGATTGTGTTGTGAAGTTGGCCCGGAAGTTCAAAATATCACATTTTTTGCTTTGTTGTAAAAGGGTTTGTCAATATGACTTTCTATCCCTGAGATTTTCTCATGTTTGAACTGATATGAGTTTTGATGCATTCACAGGGAAGCATTATTGGATCCATATCTCTCTAAGTATTCGGTGATTATTGTTGATGAAGCCCATGAGAGGACTGTCCATACTGATGTTTTGAAAAAAAAAAAAAAAAAAAAAAAAAACCTGGAAAAGGGGTCAACTTTGGCTTCGTGGTTGGGGAACTTGCGGTTGAGTTGGTTAGGGTTTTCCGTAGAGTTTCTGAGACCTCCTTGCGCCATTGAAGGCATAGCGATAAAATATACCTTTCAGCACCAACACAATCAGAACTCCACGGACTCAAACGCCGACAACCCCGAAACCCACCAAACGCCGATGCACACAGAGAGGCTGAGCGTGAGAGGAGGCTGTGTGTTCTGCGTGATGAAGACTGAAGAGAATGAGAAGAGAGATGGGGTTTAAGGTTGATGAAGCTCAGAGAGACACAGATTTTGCTTGTATAACGGTTTATAGTCCAATGCCCACCGTTTCAATAAAAATAAAATAAAAAATTTCAAACTTTTTATAATATAAATTTTACTTTTTATTATTATACCATAATTTAAAGTTAATTGAAAATTTGATAAAGAGTTTTATAATAATTTAAACCCTTTTTAAAATATTTTATAACAAATTATAGTTGATACAATATATTAGATTTTTTTATATTAACCATCTATATTTGTTATTTGAAATTATTTTTAAGAAAACATAATGCATTTTATATTCAATTAGTATTATATAAGGTAAGATATTTTGTAAATAATATAATTTGTGGTTGAAATTTGTTTCTAGTACCTCACAAACATTTTGCCTTTTATACGTCTTGAAAGACCTAAAAAGGAAGTATATATAAGTACATATATTTTTTTCTTCTAAAAAAAAAAGTAAATATATTGTTTATGTTAGAAAAAAAGAAATACAGGACTTTAATAACGCTCAAAGACTGTTCTATTTTGTTAGATAAAGATAAATAATTTGCAATCATAAAAAAAAAGCCTAGGGTCTGATGAGTATTATACGATTGTAGGTGAAATAAATTTTTATCACACCTCTATGTTTTTTTTTATTGAAAAATGTAATAATCCCAAATTATAATGGATGCAAATTATTAACTTTTATCCGACAAAATAAAGGAATCTTTAAACATGTGCGCAAGCGTGTGCTCAAAGGCTAGTATTCCATAATTATCAACTGTTTTTGGCAATTTTGTTAATGTAGTAGTAATCAATTTATAGTGTTCATTGCACATGCATACACATTAACTCATTAAGCAATAGATATTTCCTTGTCACAAATAGGGTGTACTAAAGCCTTTAAAAATTGAACTAATTTTGAACAAACCACATGAAAGAATTGTAATAAAATTTTAGTAAAAATGGAAGCATGTGCTAAGTTTAGTCGAGTAAGAGTTTGTAAAATAGAAGAAATAATTTACACTTCCTAAAATTATTAAATAGGTATTTTAGGTAGAAGTTTTAAGAATATATATAGATTTAGGCTATGTTTGTTAAATCAATGTGATGAAAATATAATTTAGGAAATGTCTAAATTTTATTTTCCTTATTTCTACATAAAATTAAATTAAATTTGTCAGACTCATTTGATACACTTTAAAACAAAATCATGCCTTTTTGTAAGGCCAAGTTCAAGTTGTAGTTAGCTAGAGTGCAAGGCCAATTGAATTGTGCCTAGAAGCAGTTTTTATTTTCCAACACCTAATTGGATCAAGTCTACCATCTAAAATATAAAATATGCTTAAATAATAGTATTACTAAGTTAAAATTGTTAAAATCTATATCTATTAATTTTTATGATCAGTACTAAATTCAGTCCCATATTTATGGGCATATCTAAACTTTTTTTTTTTTGGGTGTGTTTTTGTTTTTTGTTTTTAGTGAAGTATAGAAAAAAATTACTTCATTTTTAATCGATTCATTTATCCAAACTTTTATTTACACCTCTTTCCTCAATTGTTTCTTATATTTTTTTTAAGAGCAAATTCTGATTAATTGATAAGAGTAACTTATCTTTAATGCTAAAATTTTTAGCCACTTACTACACATCCATAACTTATCGATTCCAATTTTACATTAAATCACACTTTGAGTAAGCCTAAACCTAAACTCTATGTCTTGATCATAGTTTGCCAACATATACACATTGAAGTTCTAATACCTTAGTTCATAAAGTTCTTATTATTATTATTTAAAATTTAAGTATAAATTTATTAAACTTCTACTATTTAAAAGGAGAAAATCTTTTTTTTCTCTCTCTTACAGTCTCTTCTATTGGTGGTTTTAAGTGGTAAAATATTTTGTTATCAAATAAGAGATTTAGTGTTTAAATTTTATCTGCACTAAAAATTAATTAGTCTAATGATAAAATGTAATTATTATCGAGTGAATCCATTATTAAAATTCTATGGTATCTATAAAAAAAAAATAATGTAATTATTATCGAGTGAATCCATTATTAAAATTCTATGGTATCTATAAAAAAAAAAATTCTCATTTTTTTTTTTATAATTCAATAATTAGGGGAGTTGAAATTTGAATATGGAGGTTTCCAAAACTACAAGGCTTTAACAAATAGGGGGGGCGGTGGGAATCTTGCTTTGAAGTAAGCATTACATCCAATTAAGCCCATTTTTTTATAATTTATTTGCTTATAAGTTCACCAGTAACTCCGGGAGGAAAGCCCTTAAAAATTAAAAAACACATATTTCCCGCGACGCTAGAGAGAGAGAAAGGGTGTTAGATCCAAAAAAAAAAAAAAATGTAAGCCTCTCTCATAACGATTTCAATCTTTGGCACATTGTCAGTATGTTATATCCAAATATTTTATAGGCCCATGACCTGTTTGATAAAATGTTTGAAACACTGGTCCTATCTTGTTAACCATGACTGCATGACCTGTTTGATATGTCTTATTCTACTACTATCGTGTGTAGACATTGCCTCCGGTGGAGAGTGTTCACGAGACTAAGCCGAAACAACAACCTGAGAAAGAATGATATATGGTCTTTTAGCCATAATGTTGGAGCTGATTTTAGTTTCTGGACAGGTAGATCAACACGACAATGTATGTGGCCTATCTTTGAAGCCAAATCCAAGTTTCAAAATTTTTGCGTGTTTTTCAGCTTCATTTAATTGTTACGATCATTTTCTTTTTTAATACCCAGAACTGTAACATTGTAATTGCTACTGTGTTTAAGATGTAATTGCACTTAAAATGTTCGAAGTAATGACTGAAAGAAAGTTAGGTATATTTTTAGTTTGGTTTCCACAGCAAGGTTTTTCATAGTGCTTAGCTCTAGCCAACGAATCATGGAAATAACTGACAATTCATTGGAACTAAATCTAATGCAATGAGAAAAGTACTCACTTTCAGCTAATACAGGGTTATTGTAGATCATATTTTATTAAAAGCTTTAATTTTCTTTTAGAAATAGACTTATATGGGAATGTTAGACTAGAGGATGTTTTAATAGCTCAAAATTGAATATAACCAATGCAAATGAAAAATACATGGCTAAATGCTTAAAATACACATTACAATCTTCAAGTTCGGAGTCAAATCTAAATCAGTTTAGTCGCTCTAATATGCCCCAATTATTACAACAATGTTAATCTAATGTGCAACTTTTGTTACAGTCTAGCCTGACTAAAACAATGC
The DNA here is from genome assembly GCF_002906115.3 of Quercus suber. NCBI lineage: Eukaryota > Viridiplantae > Streptophyta > Magnoliopsida > Fagales > Fagaceae > Quercus > Quercus suber. The sequence continues at coordinate 563,431 of NW_027069966.1, read as the reverse complement.
CTTTTTTGGTCCAAGGCAACATCATGCGTATGAGTTAAAAACAAAATTCTAACCGATGTTGATAGACCACATTAATATTATTGTAATATTCGAACGTGTAAATTATAAGTTTTCATGGTTGAAAGACTAATTTAGATGCAATCTCAAACTTTGAGGGTGTATAGTATTTAAGCCCCCAAAAAAAGATTTAAAACTTTGTACAAGCCATATGAATTTTTGTATATTTATTTTTTAAGATAACCCTCAACATTACACTGGGAAGCCAAAATACATAAAGGTCACTTTTAGTTAAGACCTCTCAAAAATCTTTGGAGATACAACATTTAAATTTATAAATTTGTAGTGACATTAAACTATGGAATTAGGGCAGGGAAAAGGCTAATTATAACAAAAAAATAGCATACATCTCCAGCAAATTCTTCAGGTAGTAGCTAGTTAAAGTAGGGTTTGATCTGTACTAGTGAGAAAATATTTAGCAACAGCAGCAAGACAAAGCTTACAACACCAACTTTAAGAGTAGATAATGAATTTTATTTCCAAATGACATTAAATATTAAAAAAATTAGTTAGTTGACACGTTTCAAAACAATGTTGAAAACTAGCATCTCAAGTGTCTAAAACTCGAGTTCCAAGATAAAAATCGAGTTTTTAAGACTTGACTTGTGGAGGAAATCGAGTTTTTGAGACTCCAGTTTGGAAATCGAGTCTTAAAAACTCGATTTTCACTTCAGTTTTTGCTTTTTGGATCTCGAGTCTTAGAGACTCGAGATGCTAGTTTCCAACTTTCTTTCTAACGCACCTTAACTTACTATATTCTCCCTCCTCACTGTGCTATTCTGCACATTCCTCCATAGATAATGGACCCAATGATTCTTTTTTATGCTTGCTATAATTCTTGACACTAGATACAAACTCGCCAGTGCGTTTTACAGAAGGGTTTTTCATAAATGATGCATACGAATCAATTTCTGCCCTCGTTAATGTGGGTTTCAAAGAACCCTTAACAATCTGGAAATACCGATCACACACAACAGTAGCAGTAATGTCTTCCCTCAGAGCAACAATTCCAGCTTCCCTACACAGACCCTCCAGTTCAGCTCCTGTGAAAAGTTCGGTATCCTCTGCTATTCTTCTCAGATCAACATCCAGTCCTATTTTCATATTACGTGTATGTACACGAAGTATCTCGTACCGACCTTCTAGATCGGGTCGTGGTACATATAGAACCTACAATTTCATTAATAAAAAAAAAAAAGACAAGTAAAAAAAAGACTTGCCTAAGACCCAAAAAACTAAATATTTAACAAGACACTAACAAGCCAATACTTTCTTTTTTGATAAGTAAGAAAGATGTATATTGAAAAAAACTGCTTAAGCAAAAGAGCACAAAGCAAACCAGAAAAATTACAAGTAAAAACCACAAAAAGACCAATACTTGTTTCCCACACTAGACTATAACTATAATTGGAACAGTATATCATACATAAAAGAGTACCACAAAAAGTTCAGGAATCTGAAGCAATTTAGTGCTATATCATGCAAGATGACGAGGATGCAAACTGATTCACTAACTCGCTATTTTGAAGTTCATAATCTCAAACTTTGCACTACCTAGAGAGAGACCAACTTTACAAGTATAATACTCACTATGAACATGAAGGAAACAGTTAACAAACTTTCTTACCAGATCAAAGCGTCCAGGGCACATAAGTGCAGCATCAATTGTGTGAGGACGATTTGTAGCAGCCAAAACAAGAATTCCATTAAAAAGAAAATGAGCATAAACATGAATTAGAGGAAGAAACTAGAAGCTCTCTCCATTTTATCCTAGAGAAAATTTTAAGATAACTGGAAAATAAAATAATTATTGGGAATGAATGCTTACTATAGCCTCTTCTAAACCATCCATTTCAGTTAGTAAAGTAGATAGAAGCCTCTCTCCAACTGTAATGTAGCTGCTTGAACTTCCACCTCTGCCATTTTAAATAAAAATAATAATAATCATATAAAGGAAGAAAAAAAAAACTACAAGTTTATTAATTGTGTTTGGATCCCATCCTAACACCTTCCATTGAAAGCCAGGACATAACCTAGCTCTCAGTGCAAAAACCACCAAAAACCGGTTTAAGTCATTAATTAAAAATCTTAACAGAACTTATACATCACACGATCATAGTTTTGCAACATTGAACACTAAAAAGGTTTTTGGGGATTTTTGGGGGGGGGGGGGGGTGTTGAGTAAAACAAGCTAAATTAAGATTACATGTACTATAAGGCAAGTTGGTTAACAAGTAAACCAGGCTAGCTGATATCATACTTAATCCTGCATGGCAATAAATAGTTCATGGTTCTCTATAGAAAATCTGGTTGGAATTTTGTGGACCAACTGACACAGTTCAACCACCTAATTCGTTCAGGCTTTGTATCACCAAGCAACCATTTTGAGTTTCCAGAACAGCAAAACACATACATACTAGAAAGGATTTGACATGTGCTGTACTTCTTGAATCATAGGAGTTGTAGGGAGACGCACAATCAAAGTGATTTCATGCTGTCATCATTTGAAAGTGAACAGATCAATCCTTAGAATAAAAGGTTTTAGAAAATTTGACGGAAATTTCCTCTTGTAAGTGATTAATATTAAAATAAAATAAAATAAATGAAAAAAAATAAAAAATAAAAACCTCATGTAAAAGGATGAAATACAGATGGTCTTATTTTAAGTATTATGAAAAAAAATATATATTCATTTATAAAAAAATTAGCAAAGAAAAATTATTCCATTTCCCACATCCTTTGTAAAAATATCCAAATTATACAATATAAATTTTTACAACTAGAATTGAAACAAAAAAATCGACAAGCATGATATCCTGTGGAAACCAACAGAAAGTGAACACTTACATCACAATCCTTCCATGTATCGCATCCCCACAATCATGAGTTCACATTATGTGTTCTTAAGTTGTGCAAACATATCTTCGCATGTACCACAAAGTTTTATCTAGGCATGCTTGTGGAGGTTAGTGTCTAAACATATCTTTGCATGCACCACATAGTTTTATGCTAATGTCAAAACACGTGGAGGTTAGTCATATTTAGCATGTATTAACAACATGACACAAACAAACTAACCGTTTAGCAGCAACAACGTCTGCCTCGTCAAAGAATATTATGCTTGGTGCTGCAAGGCGAGCTCTCTGAAATGTGTTCCGCAACAAAGCTTCTCCCTCTCCAACATACATCAAATACAATTCTGCACCACTAATTCATACTTAATGAATTTCCAAGGCGTACAAATCTAAAAGGTTGAACATAAAGATTTTCATAACCATAAGCCAAAGCCAGACATAAACCTAATCATAATCTGTTAAGGGATCAAATGTCAGGAAGGGCTCTTTTGAAGATAACAAAAATAGCCATTTTGGGAGTGCCAAAGAGAACATTTTGCCATTGGAAATGTCATTTTGTTAAATTGAGGGAGAAAAAAAAAAACTCATCCAATAGCTTGTTAGTTCTTTAGGAACTATTCAAATTAGATAAGGAAAATCCTTCATTTTTTTTCTTTGTTGGTCTCTTCTTATGGCAAGTCCCTAGATTAGCTAATTCTGCACGGATTTTACTGTTAAGTGCTACGCTTGATTTGGAGGGATTAAGGGATTGTTTTAACCTCTAAGTTCATTATTGGTTCAGTCTCCTTGGCCACTGTTTACTACCTGAAATATCTCCAGAGGTTACAGCTCATTGACTAGCCCATTTGCTAATCTCAAGATTGTTTTGTGATGGTTAACATTTATTTTGTCTACCACTTTGATTGAGAAACCAGATAGTTAAATTTGAAGCTCAGTCTCAAATGCTTCTTTTTAATTTTCTGATGAGTAATCTCGATGTGCATATAGCAGGTGATTCATAAAACAGGTGGATTTCAACGCTAAGCATATAATAACATCCAACAAATGCGGCATGAGCTACACATCAGTTGCTGGGACAAGCAAAAAGTTCGAACCTCAGGGAAAAAAAAGAAGCTTGGGCGGCATGAGCTGCAGCTTTAGCAAGGGTCGTTTTTGAGCATCCTGGAGGCCCATGGAGAAGAATTCCTCGTACAGGAGATATTCCCAGCCTTGAAAATGCAGCAGAATGTTTAATAGGCCGCTCAACAGCTTGCTGGAGCTTTTTCTGTCCAAGAATATAAAAAAGGTGTCCTCAGGAGTTCCACGTGGCTTTCAATGCAAAATGAGATGTTTATATTACAAACCTTCAAATCTTTTAGTCCTCCAATACCTTCCCAAGTCACCTTTGGGATTTCCACAGTAACACCTCTTGTTATGCTGCGCCCAACTATGGTTTTTGCATGTTCCCAGTCTTCAATTGTTAAGCTGAGCACACTGGCATCGTCATTTGCATCAGAAGACCTTTTGACCGCAAATATGGTAGCCTCATGACATAAAGCTTCCAAGTCAGCCCCAACATAGCCATTGCAAGATGCAGCTATGGTCCTTAAGTCAACATTGGGATCTAAAGGAACCTTCTTTGTGTAGAGCTGAAAATTAATTAACACAAATAATGTCAACCTTCAGCCAATAATAGTGTACTTAACTATCCAACCTCCTACTAAACTAGCTAAAAGATTTAAAATTAGTTTGAAGCACTAATGGCAGCATTTTGGGAGACTGATGAGTGTCATAGGATAATGGACCCAAGGATGGCTCATAAATTTAAGAGACTCATGCTAACCTTGAGAATTTGAACGCATTCCTCCTCAGTAGGTGTAGTAACTTCAACTTCAGCATCAAAGCGCCCTGATCTTCTTAGTGCAGGATCAATTGCACCCACTCTTCGTACACAGAAATCAGATATTAAAAAAAACATTTAGAGGTTTATACAAACAGTACAAAATACAAAACAAAGGAAATGGAACTGGAGCTGGAAATTATATGATATTGAACTCATAGTATAATTCAATTGCCTTAAGTTCTGTAGAAGATCAGGTAAACTCAGAAAGTTTAAATCACTACGAAACAACAGCTCATTGCCCACAATAAGCCTTTTGAAATAAGCTTTGACATAGAACGAATGGTAATAACCAATTATAAAATTTTCACACAATTCAATTTAAGAAATTGCTATAATCAAGATACAATAAAAAAAATCACAGAATTACAACAGGAAAGCTACAGAAAAATGCGCTAAGGCAACCTGAAATCATATATTTGTAGCAACTCCAAATATATTCTATAAGTCAATAACCAGTAATGAAAAATATGTTGACAAAGTAAATTTCTTAAGAAACTCTTATAGATGTACAATAATCAAGTTTGTAGGAAAATAGAGCAGCAGAAACTCTAACTCTATAGATCTGAGAGAGACGATAACCTGTTAGTGGAGGCAACTACGACAACTTGTGGTGCAGAATTTGAGGAAGGTTTACTGGAGTTCATTAGTGTAAAGAGTTGAGAGGCTACGCGAACATCTTGCTCCCTTCTGCATATGAAACATCACTTAGTGCAGCTATTACAAATTTACAATCAGTGTCACAGGGACACAGTTCAGTTATATGCCATGTTCCACATCATCTTATAGGCAAATAATGAAAAAAGCAAATGGCATTATATCTGCTGTGCGCCTCAAATGTCAACACACATGTGCACGCACAGAACAGTTAAAAAGATAGGTGTTGAAGAGCAGATAGAGATCAGAAAAGTTTGAGTTTTTGGCCACTAGAAATTTTATCTCATTGCTCATGATCAACATCATCCACAGTTCAATTACCAAGGATATGATACTCACAATACCACCCCCCTTGACTAGAGCCTAATGAAACTACAATAATTCCAATTCCAAAGGGCCAGAAACTCAAGCAAAGCCAACTGAATGCTTTTCCTAAAATTATACTCCGTCCATGAAGAATGACACTCCTACTCTACCTATAGAAACAACCCATTTATGACTCCAGCCAAGAAGACTAGTAAAAGAATAAGATTTCTAAACTTGTAAATAGAATAATACAACCCATTAAATAGAATAATACAAATACAGAAATACTGCACTTAAGATCTCTAATAAAATTAGCACAGATGCAAATTCCTCACATATAACATTGCAAACAAACCACAATTAACAAAAACAACAAAATAATGTGACTAACATATTTAATCCAATGAAAGAATGAACAGAATAAACAAGACTTAACTTTTTAAACAAAAAAAAACTTACTATAGAAAGACATTTTGGCCTCTCTTTCTCACTCAAAGAATTTGATTAACTCTCTGGGTGTTGTTGGTTTATGTAGTGCAATTTGATAGTGTTTCATTTTCATGCAGTGTTTGGCCTCTTTGTATGTTTTATTTTATTTTATTTTTGGATAAGATGCCTCCTTTGTATGTTGGTCTTTGTTGCTGTGTGCCGCTGGATTATCTGAAACTTATCCTTGACATTTCGAGCTTCCGCCAAAAGAGAATTTAAAAAGTCTTCTTCCATAAACTTTGGGATGAGTATGATTTGCAATAAATAAGGAGAGAAAAAAATAAATCTCTTCAAAGTAAAAAATTTAGGTACAGCTTACCCTGAACATCAACCATACACTGGTTTTTACAAGTAAGATGGCTCATGATAAACAGCAAAAATATATTAAGGTGACATCCTTCCTCAGATAACTAATCTGCATAATTTTGTACTTTCTATGCAAGTTGCTTCAATTTTTCTCACCAGAGACTTGTAATCAGAAATTATGGCACTTAATTGTCAGATAGTTCATCATTTAAGCTCAGCTGGTGGCTATGATAAAATGCAAAAGTGTAAGAATTAGTCAAAGCCATGGCTGTGAAATGACTCTTCCAACTCTATTTAAAGAATAACTCAGGATCAATTAAAAAGACTAAATCTTCTCAAATCTCAATTCATACAACAAAATCATTTAAATTCTAGTTACAAAGTAATAAGGTTCTTTATGATGCCGGAGGAACGGAGATCTGTGTGCATGTGCACAAAAACAATGTTGGTGATGGCTCATTGTCGTCATTCATTTATAGAGCCGAGACCAAAAATGCAGGAACTCCAGATTGGAGCAGATCAAAGCTCCAGAAAGAAAGAGAGGAACACATGCGAAGAATTAACCCAAGGGTGGTATTAAGTCAAGTTTGATGGCAATTGAATTACTGCACTTCCAGCAGACGCTTGACTTGCCGCACGGTTACTACCAAAATTCTTTTGATTTGACTCCCTTGCAATTCTTGAACCAAACTACACCAGTAAAGAACAAAGATTAAATCACTTTTCTTTTTCTTTTTTTTGAGAAAAAGAGTAAATCACTTAAGAATCAAATAGTGTTTAGCAACAGAACTTTCTTCTAGATAAAGCTCATGAACAATTTGTATTTAACCCAGCTTGAAAGTTCTTTTGCATATTTGACTTACGACTTCATTGCAGAACCAATTCAGAGAGATTTTTATAACTAGAAAACTAGTCCAATTGATACTATGGATTAATCATTGTTCAAAATGACAGAATGTTGATAATAGCATAATCAGATAGATTGACTGTTAAATGCTATATGTATGGTAAAATTTAAAAAACACAGCATCCCCTTGAGAAGTGATATTATTATCTACCTAGAAAAAGAAAAGAATTCATAGTGCTAAGTGCTGCATAAACCCAAAGCATGGCAATTCATACATTTAAATGTTATAACATCTGTATAGGTATGCATACCTGAATTGCTCTTTTGGGCAGAACTGCTGCTTCATATAAACCAAGCAATTGAGCAACCTTCAACAAACATAATGCACAAACAATTAAACATCTGGCCAGAATTCATGACATGAGATACTAAGCCTGAATTGAGAGCCATTGATTTAGTAACAGATTTCAAATCCAAAAATGAACATGTAAGATTACTTTGCATATAACAGTAAAAGAGAAATCAGTACCAAAGTTATAATTACTGTACCATACCAGCTACAGTTGTCAATAGATTTCATACTGGTTAGTAACCCTGTACACTTAGACCCTTGAAATGTATCGCGTTTAAATACCAGGATGTTTCAGCCTATACAGATTATTTCGGCTGTTTCCAGCTGATACAAATATACTGAATGATATCAAATCACTGCTGCTCTAAATAGGAGAAAATCAAATAATAATGCACAGGAAGCCAGTAATTCTTTCAGTTTCTTAGAATGAATTTAGTACTGAAATTCCAGAAGACCCTATCCCTGTGTATCCATTTGGCACGGCTTATTTTTTCGGCCTTCTGAATATGGATCGTTTGAAAAGCCTGTATCTAGAAAAAAAGTGAAGTTTTTAAAAAAAGACTACTTTTCAAAACAGGATGCCAAAGAGGCACTAAAACTAATACATACAACAGAAGAACACAGTTCCTATTGATGAAGCCTAGTAGCCACTGAACCACACACACACAGACACCCTCGAACATGCATGCACATTCACATACAAACAAGCTGAATACAGTATTTCTGAAGGCATTGATCCAAAATCAGTTTGAAATTTCCAAGGCTTCTTGCCAAAGGGTTGTACCGGCAGCAGGTGCATATGGGATACTCTTTTCTGCTGCATCATTCGGTCATGATTAGCTATCAAATTGACAAGGATTAATGCAAGTACCAAAAGAAATTTTAGGAGCCTTGCCTAGATTCTGAGGCCCAAGTTCAGAAATTTTCAGCAACTAAATTTTGTTTGAACGTTCTCAACCATTTTATTACCACACTTATTTTTTCATTACTATAATGTGATAACATTCACCTACTTTAGCAGCAAAGTATCTATGGGCCACAGATTCTTTACAGCCTCTTGAAAGAAGCATTAGGAGCCAGTTCCACACCTTAAATTGCTAGTAGGTGAAGACTTATATGATATTCAAAAACAGGTTAGAATATTACAGCAACTTCAAGACCTATATGATACACTGATATTAACAAAAGAACTACTTTACAGCAAAGTAATTACATGAACATAAACACAGATCCACAGATGCGTGAATACACACACAAATTGGTTTTCAAACATGGAAAAAAAAAAAAAAAAGTGATGTATGGCTAAGTGGCTTAAGGCATTGGTTTGCTAGATCAGGCTTTCATCCATTGTCCAAGATTTCCCCGCTGTTGTCCCCCATGGGAATCTGGGCCATGTCTTAGTCCTAGTTCTGATCATCCAAAAAGACCAACTAAGCACCGTTAGTTTGGCTACCCTCTACCGTATGTTTTGGAGGAAGGGGCAAATTGGTATTTTAATGCTAAATTCCGTTAGACTTCACCCTAAAATAGACGATAAGGGGGTAAGTATTACAGAGTTATAAATTTGGGGAGTCAATCGTGCATTTTGATTGTTCAAGGGGCAAAGTGTAAAATGGGATATGAACGGTGGGAAAGTGTAATTTCCCCTTGATTATATTAAGATAGCAAGATGATGAATTGGAATGAAACCTCAAGAAACTTCAACCTGGATCAAACCAGAATGTATCCCTAACCCCATATAAGGTTTTTGTATTCCCTACACTCCATCAGAGTCCACTTCATTCAATAGAGCAGTTCAAAGTTCTTTTTTTGGATAGGTAATAGAGCAGTTCAAAGTTAAATCCAGTTACAGCAATAACTTTTCTTTCCACAGAACTTTATGTCACCCACACGTTTGGCTTGACATCTCAACTATAACCATGAACAAGATATCTTTTAGTATAATAATGGGCAATGAATATACAGTGACTCATTTAACCAAATTATGGTCTAATATTTTCAAATGACAACCTTCAGTTTCCACCACACACAGCTTCAACTTGTCGGTCATGGTAATCATATTCCTTCAACCATCACCAATTTTTTGAGATAGGTAGATAGGGGAAAGGGGGACGTGGGCTTCGAACCACAGGTATGGGGCACCACAAAGGATGCCATTACCACTAGGCTACCACTTGAATCCCAACCATCACCAATGTTAAGCCAGATGACTCAAATTCAAGAATATAATATCAATAGAGATTGAGATGCTACAATGCAACAAATGGAATTTCTCCCTACAGATGGTTTGTCAAATACTCATCAGCACAATACTCATGTCGACAACAACTTCAAAGCCATTTCCTTAAAAAAAATTGTATTCATTATATAGTGTTATGCATTGTAAAGTACAGATGTAAATATCATGCATAAAACCCAGAAGCAGATGCTCTTCCAAAACATGCACGTATGCCGGCACATTCCCAGATGATATATATATATATATATATATTCAGAAACATGTACATAACCGTATTTCTGTGCCCGTATCATGTCTCATATGTTAAGGCATGACAGAGAATGTAAACCTAACAAAAGATGTGGCACTGACCTCTCTCAGAATCTTTTTATCACCGATTCCACTAGGTTGATCAAGGTTGGCAATCTCCCACAGAGGAATATCAAGCAAAGTCCTTATAACATCTTCATCCAAGAAAGGAAATCTAGCCTTTTTTAAAAAGCAGAAAAGGGAGAATTAGATAGTTGCCACATGTGACCAGTCAATGATGTAAGAAATTGTTTTTGTCCAAGATGTTAGCAATACCTCCTTCCCATTATCAGCAATACATCTATCGTCTCTTCCTAGGTTTCTCTTCCAAATTCTTTGCATGTCCAATTTCATTTCCTCATGTAGCCCAAGCCAACTGAAGACAGCATATGAGACCACCAAAACAAGTAGGTATATAAACATCAATTACTCCAAACATTACTTTGTTCAGTGATAGGTCACAAATATACTGAATGATATCAAATCACTGCTGCTCTAAATGGGAGAAAATCAAATAATAATGCACAGGAAGCCGGTAATTCTTTCAGTTTCTTAGAATGAATTTAGTACTGAAATTCCAGAAGATCCTATCCCTGTGGATCCATTTGGCACAGCTTATCTTTTCGGCCTTCTGAAAATGGATTGTTTGAAAAGCCTGTATCTAGAAAAAAAAATGAAGTTTTTAAAAGAAGACTACTTTTCAAAACAGGATGCCAAACGGGCGCTAAAACTAATACATACAACAGAAGAACACAGTTCCTATTAGTGAAGCCCAGTAGCCACTGAACCACACACACAGACACCCTCGCACATGCATGCGCATTCACATACGAACAAGCTGAATACAGTATTTCTGAAGGCATTGATCCAAAATCAGTTTGAATTTGCCAAGGCTTTTTTTTTATTTTTATAAGTAAGCTTGCCAAAGGGTTGTACCAGCAGCAGGTGCATAAATCAGGATACTCTTTTCTGCCACATCATTTGGTCATGATTAGCTATCAAATTGACAAGGATTAATGCAAGTACCAAAAGAAATTTTAGGAGCCTTGCCTAGATTCTGAGGCCCAAGTTCAGAAATTTTCAGCAACTAAATTTTGTTTGAACGTTCTCAACCATTTTATTACCACACTTATTTTCTCATTACTATAATGTGATAACATTCACCTACTTTAGCAGCAAAGTATCTTGGGGCCACATATTCTTTACAGCCTCTTGAAAGAAGCATTAGGAGCCAGTTCCACACCTTAAATTGCTAGTAGGTGAAGACTTATATGACATTCAAAAACAGGTTAGAATATTACAGCAACTTCAAGACCTTTATGATACACTGATATTAACAAAAGAACTACTTTACAGCAAAGTAATTGTGTGAACATAAACACAGATCCACACATGTGTGAATACACACACAAATTGGTTTTCAAACATGCAAAAAAAAAAAAAAAAGTGATGAGATTATTTAATTTATTCATGAAAAATGCATACCTTCCCTTTCGATATTTTGTTTTATGCCTACCATATCCAGCACATTGCTCATCAGCACCAGAACCAACAAGGACAATCCTGGCCTTTGACTTGTATTTAACACGTTCATTGCACTGAAGATCCTCATCACAATTATTGTTATTTCCTTCGTACACCCAGCCACTGCCTCTAGCAGCCAGCCATAAAGCTATTCCTATATTCAGGTCCTGCAATATTAAATAAGATATAAGACTCTATCCATTCAGATCAATAGCACTTATGTTGGTGAGAAGGAAGATCTAGAAAGATGACATTTACTCTGTTATTTTGTTATTTCATGGGAAAAAATAAAAGACAAAATAAGCTTAAAGATCATAAGACACCTTTTGAGATCTAAAGGTGAATTACAATAAAAGCTTATGCTAAAGGAACATCAAAAGTATTGGAAAATTTCATTGAGAGGAATCAGCAAAGAAAAGACACGAACGGGATAATTATGTGTATCTATGATGTCCTCCCATAATGTCAGGAAACATGTATAAGTTAGAACAACATAAGATTATAAGGCCATTTATCTGATTCAGTGGAAGCTTAAAACAAAACATATATAGAATAAGGAAAAACTGCATTATCTGTTGAAAGAAACTTTGTACCATGTAAGTATTTGCAGGATTTATTAGTGACATGACGTGCTTTGTTTCAAGGTCCAGTGTTGATAAATCAGCATCAATCTCTACAAGTTTCCACCTGCAATTAAAATATCATGTGAACTGATAGCACAAGGCAAGACAATTGCAGAAATTCATTACACAGAAAGCTTTTTAGTATGGGAAATCATAGTCCATACCTTCTCAAGGGTGCAATTCTTCTCAACTCCATTACCCCTGCCTTGGCAGAGATTCTATCAGGGGCAAACTGACTGTCAAAACTCACATTAAGTAGATCAATCTCATCTGTCATTAAAATTGATAGGACATAAGCTTACAGGTAGGATTGACAAAAGGATTTTATAATGCATGTCATTATTTAGCTTTACAGTTTCAACTCTAAAAATTGCAGCTCATTGAGATTCATACAAATATACAACAGAACATTAAGAAGGGGGAAAAATAAATAAATGTAGCTTTTACTGAACACTCACAGCTGGGATCAACGCATTCATCAAGTAATGCTGAAAGTATCATAGAATCTAATCCTCCAGAGAAAAGAACTGCCACTGGTGTGAGTAACTCTTGTCTTATATCGCAAGTAACTGCCTATGCATTTCATGTCAAAAGAATTCTATTAATACAAAAGGCAATAAATCAAATAACCCAAAAAAGAAATAATTGAGCCTACTCAAGGTTATTTAGTTTGAAAATATTCCCTAATTTTCCATTTTACAATAAAGTGTTTAAGAAAAATATCTGTCCCGCTACTCTATAGCATGAAACTAATGCATATGTAATTCAGTTCAATCAGATCTTGAACCTTAAATATTCTATGCAGTGAAGTGCACCGCATCACAGATTCCCTTAAAGCAAACAGTACAGTCTCTGCCGTCCCTGAAATTGAAGCTTAGATGGGCCCTACTGAAATTGAAGCTGCAATTCAAGATTGAAGAATTCTTAAATTGGATTAAGAAAGCTTAGAGTCTTGGAGTATGGATCTTTATGGGGTCCCTATGTTTAGGTTGTATTAAGCCAAAGGTTGTGAAGCGGTATTGAGGAGTAAAAATATAAAAATATATGGAATTTGGCTTAAAAAGTGGAGTATGGTAAATTGAAATTTTATGTTATGCAGAAGTGTATGTTGCAGTCTCCTTGGAATAGGATCCTTAACAGGTAAAACAAATAGCTGTGGGTTACTATCAGAATTTGTTATCCTTATCCACAAACATCCAACTTGAAAACCAGAATTGTTGATTGAAGAACTCTCAAAATTCAACCTTGATTGTTACACATAACAGGGTTATAAAATGAATCCTTGAGCTGTACTATTATTTCAACTTTAATCAGCTTTCGCATCTTCAGAGCTCACCAGTTATGAAGGGGAGAACTAGAAGATTACACAAATACATGCTATCATCATTTGCAACAATAAAAGAAACGCTGAGCAAGATAAATAACAAACCATTATTAAAGGTAATGAAGAAATTTCACCATTACAAAATTTATCACAACTTTTTCCCCCCATCTCAGGTTAAGAACAAAGCTGCTTTCACATTCTTATCATAAAAACTGTATGCAATTCAGATGACTAATATAGTACATGTTTTTACTTTGATTATAAACTCTTACAATGCTACTCAGCTCAACAGATGGGTGAAGGAGCTATTTCTACCTAGATGGTGGCATTATATCTCCAATGTTCCAGCGGGTCCACTACCAAACTTAAAAGATGCACACTTCTTTCTAAAATGAATCACATTGGGGAAAAAAATTAAAGCAAGTCAATGAATTGATCAATTCAAAGGAAAACCAAAGTTTCTGTTTTTGGTGGTTTCACAGCCTGCTTTTCTCGAAACTTACCTTCTTTAAGATTGCATGGTTGCCCTCATTGGCTATTTTGGTCATCACAAGTTTACCCTTCAATCAAGAAGATTTCTTCATACTTAGAATGCAACAAAGTTTCCATTTTTGGTATATTGGGATTAAGGAAAATAGTAAACACCTTTTAGAAGAAAAGTCCAGCTTTACATTTTTACATACAACTACTTCTAATAAATTTCATATTCCTCCAAAGAATTTTTAATTTAGGTATAACTAATAATTATGGTTGCAACAAAATAATAAGCATATTCACCAGAAAAATATAGTTGGAATTTTTAAATTTATGTAATTTATGCAATTAAAGACAATGTTTCTAAGACCTTGTGTCAAACTGGTTTTGGTAGGATACACCCCATACACGGCCCAAAATGGTCACATCATTGGCAACTACCGAATGCCCAACAACCAAACACTCATGCGCCAACAACTAGCCAATGTTGTTCAAAACACCCAAATGCACCATTCAAAGCAAATTAGCCACAATCGGACTCATCCAATTAATTAAGAGTTGCAGTGTGTAACCTCCTCCAATTCTAACATGGATCAAACTTAACTGATACAATTTTCCCAACTCAGATAAAGAAATAGTCCTCAAACATCACAAGCATTCTAAAAGGACATCCAATTAACAAGACCCCTTTATTAGTACCATATCAGGCCATACATGATGAGGATTACCAAACACAACATACTAAGTGCGTGGTAGAAAGCTCCCATAACATGGAATCAAATTAAAAATACATATTATCTTCAGGAGAAATGCCAATGCCGCCAATAAATAGTTCTTGACCCTAACATATTGTCCACACAATGAAAGGGTTCAATTTACAAGTATAGCTACTAAAACCAACTAATCTCTTCAATGGTGCAACAGCAAACAACTTCAAATCAAATAATCACTTGGAACAGTACTTAGTCAAATTATGACATTTATCAATAAAACATGAAAAAGATAAATTGTAAGAGAAGCTTTAGGATATATATAGGATCTTTTAAAGAGATACAATATAAAAGCAAACAAGGAGGCACTACTCAAAGAATCATGTGTAATATAAA
Source organism: Quercus suber (assembly GCF_002906115.3). Classification (NCBI taxonomy): domain Eukaryota; kingdom Viridiplantae; phylum Streptophyta; class Magnoliopsida; order Fagales; family Fagaceae; genus Quercus; species Quercus suber. The sequence goes on along the minus strand of NW_027069966.1, from coordinate 548,105 downwards.
ACATTAATATATAGAGGATCAAATATAATAGGGAGGTTTAAAATGCAAGATAGAATGACTTTATATAGCTTAAATGCTGCATTTTTCTTACTACTAGAGCTGCAAACTACAGGTGTTTGCAAAAACATATGATCAATCAGTCAAATTCCAGATTTGACGAGATATTGTAGTAAATTTAAACTCAGTTTTTAAAAAGACTCTAAGATCTAAGTTTTTTTTTCTTAATAAAGTTATTGTGCTAAGTAATATCAAGAATAAGATGCAAAGATGACTTGTTTTAATGCAGACAGATATACTCACTAACAGTCTCAACTTAATGTTATAAAAGGTGGGCAAGACCCATTTTTTAGAGCTGTAATAATACATTAAATTCAACAATAAAAAAAAAAAAAAAAGATTTAACCCAAAAGAAAAATATAAATACAAAAATTAAAACCACTCTTCCTTGCCCCACACACATCTATCGTGGATGTAGAAATTACACTGGACACATTGTAAGATAAACTCTTTGCAAGGATCACCACAGTCGTGACATGCAAGGCTGTCCTCAGTTTCCTCAATGAAAGTAAGTGGGTGTGGATGAAAGCCAAACGTGTAAGTATCTCCAAACCAAATATTTGTGTATTTCCCAAGAATACAATTGGGATGAGCAGGATAAGTGCAATTTTTACAGTAATAGAACCAATGCTTTGGGTCACGCTCTTCTTCACAGATGTCACAGTAATATTCATTAGAATCATCTTCAACAGTATAACAGAGAGTGAAGGGATGCTCGTGTTGTTTGTACCTTGTGGTATGTGGTAGTGTAGCGCATTTGAAGTCTAGAGCAAATTCACAAATGGTGCAACGAAATATATCATTCGTTTTAGAATTACAACTAGTGCAAGTTTGTTCATTTCTGTAGTGGAGAGGAAAAGTTGGTGCTCATGTCCTTTGTGGGTAAGGATGTCGATGCCAAAGTCAAAGCACATTGAACATCGAGATTAAGGCTTCCCAATTATAGGAGAAGCCATTGCAACCCGTTGACAGCACCACACTGAAAAATCTCACCTGGTTTCGTTGGGATAAGGGGAGTGTGATTAAAAATTGAAGTCGCATTGTTTTGGGTAAATTTGCACAAGATTTATGAAGAAAGAAGCCACACTGGGAACAACTGTAAAATGGACCAAGAAGGGCTCGTCGCACCCATTGCATTTTTGGTCATTTAGAACCTCATCAGTAAGCTTTAAGTCATGCTCATGACTGAAGTGTTTGATTTCTGCTGAGTCAATCGATTCATTAAGCTCTGGAACTTCATCCTCATCTCTAAATTCCGCAATTTATGTCCACAATCCTTCTAACCTCATACCACAATCGAGGTGGGCAACATAATCGCATCTGGAGCAATAATAAAGCCCATAGTGTGTGTCCAATTTTTCAACACAGATTTGACAAAACCGGGAGTTGGATTGATGGAATTCAAGAGAAGAATGGGTGAGGTGGAGGAGGTGCTTGTGACGAAAAATTTTGAGTCTTTGTGGGAAAATAGAACATCTTCCATGAATCCAGAAATCACATAGATGACACAGATAGGGTGTACCTTTGTCTTCTTTGCCGCAAAGGTCACAAGTGAAGGTGATCCACTTCCAAAAGGGGGTCAATGGGTGGTGGTGGCATTCAGCATCCATGGTAGGCGCTAAAGAAGCGCATGTGATGTGAAGGTTGAAGTCACAGCGGGCACACCGATAAGTGTATACATCTTTATAATCTTTGCAGAGTTCGCATTTGTAAATTTGTTTGTCCTTCCCAAAAAATTGTTTCTCGTCGTCATCGTCTTCGCCTTCGCCTTCGCCTTCGTTTTCATATCTCTCTGGAGAAAAGAGAATAAGAGGATGGATTGGGTGCAAGGGATGGTGCAACCCAAGGGGTAGTTCCGCACATGATTTATGATGCACGGTCTCCCAATGCCACCATTCTTTACAACTGTAGCTAGGACCAGAAACTCGTTCCCCGCACCCACAACAAATATCACCGCCTCTGTCATCTTGATTGAAGACCAAGGGATGCTCCGGATGGGAAAAATGTTGAAGCTGCTGCTCCATCTTCTTCTAACACATGCACATTCACAGTGACAGTCACAGACATCATCTAATTTGTTTAGAGAAAAAGAAAAAGGGGCATAAACAGAATACGTACAAAGGGCTGGGTGAATCCAAATACAAATGCAAAAGAAACGGAGAAAGAGAGAGCGTGAGAATTGGTGGTTTTGACTTTTGAGTTGAACAGCAATTATGTTTTATCGGTGAATTTGAATGTAAAAGTAAAACGAGTGATTTAGAAGCGTGGTTGTTGCAGGGACAGAGATTGAGGTTGGAGGTGAATGAGAATGTTATTAGATCGTGAATGTTTAAAGGGCTTGGGCTTGGGCTTGGGCTTGGGTGTGGCCTGTAGGTATTTTTGTTGGGTGGGCATTTTTAATTTTTTAATGTGAACAGTGAAAGGTATAAAAAGTAATAATCATTGTATAGATTGGGATTCTTTTAATTGATTTTCATTAAAAATAACAATGATTTTCTTTTGCGGGAAAGCATAAAATTATTGTAAATATAGGAATTATTCTACTTGATTTAATTAAAAATAAAAGTGATTTAAAAAAAAAAAAATAGAATGCATCCACAAAGTTAGGAATAAATAATAAGAATGCTTGCACAACAAAAATTCAAACTATGGTTTTAATTGATTCTCCAATCTTGTTAATAGAAAATTATAATTTTTTTTTACTTTTTTTTTCTTTTGTTTATGCCAAACGTTATCATTTATTTAAAATCATTTAACACAAATCTAAGTTTACCTTTATTCAATACTTAAGTAAAGAGTGCAACTACGTATGCCTTCATATTGATATGATTAATTCTTTATGCAAGTTTTTCCTTACCCCAATTTAACCAATCCAACTCAAAAGTCAAAACAACAAAACTAATCCAACAACACCAATATAAGAAAGTTCAGTAGTAATTGTAGTTTGGAAATTCAAAAATGAATGAGCAAAGTCTTTTAGAGTTTCACATAAACTCAAGCAAGCTTAGTTCAATTTTAATCCATTTTTACAATGTGAAATGCAATAAAGCAATTTTTTTTATTAATAAAAACATTTTCTTTTTTAATATTGAGTCTATCGGTCCCTTAAATTTTTATTTTTTTTATTTAGGTTGAAATTCTCTATTCCCCACATGTGATAAATAAGAAGAAAAAAACAAAGATTTGGTAACGTTTGAGAATGAATGTAAGATATCGTACTATTAATATGGGATAAAATGAACATTTAATACAGAAATGTTCAAATTTGACTTTTGGGCAACTTTTACCGAAGTTTTATTTATTTTTCTTTTTTTGAATAATTAACTTCTATAGAAGTTATATTCCTCAATACCATTCTTTCATAATAATAGTTTGTAATCCTATTATTGGACTAAATTTTTTTTCTCCAACTATCATGCTAATTAAATATTAAGGTGATCTATTATTCTTTCCGAAAATCAAGGTGATTAAACATTAAAAACTCACTAATCTATGAAGAGTGATTATATATTTTTTTGTACTTAAATACAACAAATAACAAACTTTATAAATTTAACAATAAATGGAAACTAATAATTTTGAAATTTTGTGTGATTATCCTATAACAGATATTAAATAAAAACGTGATTAAAGAAAAGAGTGATTTGTGAAAAATAATTGAGTTATATACCATTAATCCAAATTGCATTAAATGTAACACAAACCAAACCATCTAGCAATAATATATCTCACAAAAATATAGTATCAAGCCCAATAAAATCTTACTACATTTAACATCTATGTGACAAATTTTAAGCAAAGTAACCTATTGTTTATAAATACCAATACAAAAACACACATGCATATGAACAAATTTACAAAGGAAACTATCAATACTTACAGAAATAAGAATTCAATTTTGGCTTCAAAACACACTTAAGGAAGCTTCCAAATTATGCTCACTTTCAATTTTTTTTTCTTAAGTCTAACTTCATATGAAATCCCTATATAACATCTACTATATATAGGATTATCATATCAATGTGTCAAAGAAGATATACCTTCTTCAACTCAAAGGATTTCCATGCCATTGTGTCAAAGAATAAATACTTACTCTAAAACAAGGAAAACAAAGAAAGAAAGAAAGAATAAAGGAAGCAAGTAGGCAAGACATATGCTTGCTTGCCAACTTAGACTTAAATACTTCATAGTAAAATTTCCTATTTCTTTTTTTCCTTTCCTTTTGTGTTTCCAAACATGTCCATACTAACATTTAATTTTCTCATTCATTTAAATGATTTATTTATGCATCTTTTTCTAGGTTATACACAAATGAAATTTTATCTCATGTTACATTTAAATGATAACTTTTGACATTCTCAACAAAAAAAAAAAAGAAAAAAAAAAAGATAACTTTTGTGCTAGAATTTACTCAAAATTTAACTTTTGAAATTACTATTACTGATTTGGATTATGATCCAGGGGACCATTTGGATTTGATACCAGCTCACCTCACTCGTCAACATTTTTAGTTATCTAAAAATCTTGCCACACCTACAAAAATCAAATCACCCACATGGATCAAGTTATACTAGAGTAATTTAATAGTGCAACAGCTTAGAATATCAACTCCAAAGCAGGACATTGTAATCCTTAGGTTTGGTTAGCATCGAGCCTTAGTTAACCCTGTAGACAGGCTTGGGTCTCAAGAGGATAAATCGTTCAAAGTAAGGCACTGCATAATTCACCCCAGTAGGAACTTTAAAGCTTCAATTACTAAATAACCAAGTTTCCTAAAATAAAAAGTACCCAAGGATCCGATTGCAATATACCAAACAGCAAACAATATCAAATAACTTTTTTGAGAGAAAAGATGCTCAGATAGGTTAATGGAAATTATAAAATACAACAGAACTTAACAAAGCCATTATCCAAAGTAACTTAGTTGGCTACATTGATCCAATTTTTCCATTCAGCTCTATTTAGAGTCAATGTCCCCTACTCCCCTGTTAAATCATTGATAATGGCAATAAAAAATAGAATACTGAATGAATGCATTCACTAAATTCAAGATGTAGCTTTGAGGAAAATATATAGAAAATTTGATTAAGACAGTTTTTAATTATTTAAGCAAAGACCACTGAGCTAACTAGTAAGGAGTTCTTTATTTCTTTACTTTTTCTCTCAATGTAGAACTCAACCCTCACAGATGCACTAAGAACAGTTGCTGACTTTGATTTGGTTTGTTATCCCTCTTCTTGTTGTGTTCGAGTTGGCTAGTCTCCACAAGAAGTCACCAAACCGACTTTGTAGCGGTAATCTATGTTTTTTGTTGAAAAGAGCTCTTTGGGTGTATTTGGGATTGGGTTTTGTGAATCTTTTGTGCCACTATTGTAGTCACCTTTTTTAGTGAAATCTTCTTCTCAATGCCACTAGTGGACGTATGTCTAAAGCTAAACTATGTAAATCTCTATGTTCCCCCATGTGGTTTTTTTTTTTTTTCTTTCTCTCTCTCTCTCTCTCTCTCTCTATTTTGCATACACCCTCCATAATGGATCGCACACATAACACACAGACACAGAGATCACCAAAAGTCCATAAATATCACAATAATCATATAATTCTGGCCTCAGCCAATCCACCATAAGTCAATCTTGTAGAAGAAAAGCTACAGATGCATATCATTATAACGTATAACAGAAGTATTGAGAGCCTTAAACTAGATAAAAATGCAACATATTTGAATCCATAATAATAGGATGGTCCAAATGCTCAGAGACAAAAAAAAATTACAATAATTCAAGGCAAGGATAAGTAATGAAGGCTATATCCCTTCCATTATTCAGCCACAGTATGCAATTTTTTTAACTTGGAGGAGGTGGGTTTCTTTCATGCTTTCACATCTCTTCAATGGTAATGTACAATATCAATGAAATGAATCGAGAAGGAAGTCCATTGCCTAAATTTACAAAATCATGCTATGATTTTGTATGATATTGACAAGACAAATAAAAAAGATGAAAAATCAAATTCCATTTTACCAAATCAAAAGCAGAAGGTATGAGCATCAAAGACAAACACACAAACTAACATGGAAAACCGCAGAGGCCAACAATGGTTAAGCTTTAGGACATGCTCTAGTAAGAATCGTGCGGCTTAACCATTGTTGACCTCTGCAGTTTTCCATGTTAGTCTGTGTCTCTGTCTTTGATACTCATACATTCTGCATATATATATATATATATATATAACAAGGTGAACCACTATCACTACAGTAAATTCTATGCCTCAAATAGACAAAAACAAAAGCAATCCTTTAGTTGACAAAAGAAAAACGGGAACTAAGAGTAAAAAAGAGAGGGTGTCCCAAGTGTTAAGTATGAGGAGGAATGTATTAACACCAAAAGAGCCAAGGTTATTAATAAGAGACTGAATTCAATAAGAATGTGGTGTAAAGGTTAGTTTTACACCTTCCGAGTCCAACAACAGTGTGCCACATCAGACTTTTGCAAATAAAAGGTTAAGTACTACCACACTCAAACACTACCTCAACATTATCAAGAACTAAAACAAATACTGATTAATAAGAAAATTAAAACCCAGCCATGCAAAACCCAAAACCATTTAAAATGAAGAAGTCGCTGGAGATTCTGCCAGTGATGGAGAGAAGCCAAAGAAGACGTGGTGACTCCATCCCCCACTACTATCAACACTATGGGTGTTCAAAACTCCAGCTAATATAGATGTTCTATTAATTTGAGTTCATATTTTCCACTTTGTTGACACCTTTAATGGGTATAAAATTGATGGAATCCAAAGAAAAGGTGTTTAGCTATGGTTACAGCAATAAATATCCAGTAGTTTCCTTCACAAAATGTCTTTAGGTTCTTATGAAATATCTTCAACTTCAAGGTTGATGTAGAGGCATTTTGAGTTTTGACGCTGACGTCTTTTACAGTCACTGGTGGCGTCACTGGATAATTCATGGCACAACATCTCCAGCAGCAAATTCTTGGCTCAACTGCGTGTACTAGAAGAAGTTTGGGGTTTTTAATTATCTGTGTCATAGTGTTTAAAGGGAGAATGATTATGTGTGGTTGGACCTAATTTTTGTTTAATAAACAGACTTCCATGATAAGTATTGCAGGTTGCATAAGATATAAGTCGACAAGTCTTCTTCACCTCAATTGGGAAGAAGGATGTAGATAGCTCAAGTAGCCTAGTTCCTAAACGTTAACTCCAAGCCTGTCTAATCTTGTTTGTTGATATTCCATGAGGGGCAATCCAATGGGTGTATATTGCAATCCAGCAGGGATTGACAAGTGTTGGCTATGAAGATGCTCTACTAAACAAATGTTTCCTGCAACTCCCGTTATTACTTGGATATTCAAAGAACACTCAGCAACCCAGTCACTTCTATCTTCTAACTGTGTTGTAGCATGCATATATACCGTCTTGCGATTGTAAAAAAATGATGAAACCATGTGGGGATCAATTATTCCCACTGGCTGCATCAAATAATAAAGCATCCTATCTGAATTATCTGATTACAATAAGGAAAGAACAATTCTCCCGACGGAACAAAAGCACCATTAAATATTGGAAGTCTAATTAAGAAAAAAATAAAAGTTAATAAGGAACGGCAGAAGAAATCTACACTACATGTTTCATAACCATGCATATCTACAGCTTATGAGGATACTGCTAATGTTTACACTAGTGCTTTCATTCTAGGAGTTCCAAATATCATTAACATGATAGTTTATCACATATCTATTGTCATGGAAGGAAGTTCTACAATACAGCTCACCTCAGTTATTGATACAGACACCTCATCCCATATGCCAGTGTTCCTTCCCCTGTAATTGTACAAATGTCAAGTACTTAGAAACAGAATTATTTTTCTTTAATATATTCTATAAATATATGGTTCATTCAACTAGCAAGAGAACATATGGATAGGTTACAATAGGATGAAAACATATTGTTAAATATAAAGACACAATAAGAAGTGAAAGTCCATGGAATTTCCTTTACTTTATTACGAGAGGATGCATACAGAAGTTCAGGCATCCTGTGACTTTCCCTTTCAAAACCCTTTTCTTTATGAGTAAATAATTCATTAAAGAGCAAAGGTGCAACCCATGTACAAGGGGAGTGTGCAAGAGATACATTGATAATTACAAAGATCAAGCATCTAAATTAGAAATGGAAAACTGTCTTGAAGCTGATATCCACTCATATTAGGATCTAAGAAATAGAAAAATGCTTGGAACTTTGAAGGATAAAACATTATTTATATTTAATGAATCCACTGTATATTTTATGTATATATGTTGTCCTACCAGGTCAAACTTAGTTAACAAGATTTTGTATCCCTTAAAAAATCCTAACTAGTAAGTCCATCCGTGCTCACATCTAATCTCCAAACTTACCTTCAGCAGTTCACCCCATGCTTTGGTCCATTTTTGTCACCAAGACACCCAACACATATTTCAAGAACATATTTCATATTAATAAACTTGTCAACAGCTTACTCTGAAAAGTTGTAAAAAACCAGAATGTGTAATACTCTCCCCTAGAATTAGCAATATCTATAATTGTTCTCCCCCATAGTTGCCAAAACACAGCTAAAACAGCTAACTCCAAAGTAAATGTTTATGAGGTAACTAAAAACAGCTATATCCCATGCTCAACGCAGCAAACAGCAGAATAGTACACAGGCCATTCAACTTCATGCTTGACAGTCTATGTATTGAACAACTAACGAACCTCATTCAAAAATTTCTTAATATCATCTATTTTCTAATTGTACTGCAATATGCAAGGCTTTACATTTCAAATATTACCACATATATTTCACATTTTGCAGGTAACCAAACATAAATAACAAGCCTAAGTAAGTGTAACCAATTATTTACTTCTTTTTATTTCTATTGGCGAGATTTACATGAAAATTTCATGAATTTCAGTGAAATATCAAGACCGAACTTATGCAATTACAACCATCATTAGAATCCAACACTGCAAAATTAATGGCATATATGGTAAAAATTGTGATGAGCAGGGTTGAAAATTTTGATCTGTGAAGCCGAGATGCATTCTTCCTACCCAACCCAACACATAACTTACAAAACCCAATAAGTTTAACCAAAATTCACGAGTAATTGCAAAATGTTAAATGAATAAAGATCGAAGAGAGGGAAAGAAAAATTTACGTTCCGGGAACGACGGCGTTTTACCAAGGGAAGGTGTTGAGTTCCACTGCTCAAGTTAACCTCCGTGGACATCGGTGATGCGAGTCAACCCGAGTCGAGCCGAGTCTTCCATGTACTCGCCATTTAAGCCAACCGAGTCATGAATCGCTTACAAATGAGAGAGTGAGAGTCACTGGTCAGTGTCTGATTCTTTTGAGTCTGTCGGTGTGAGAGAGAGAGAGAGAGAGAGAGAGAGAGAAGGGAAAGAACAGGGGCAGTTTTGGTAATTTGAAAATAGGGGGTGGGGCTGGGACAGCCACTTGTCTTTTAAACTTTTGTTAAAGTGTCCCAAATGTTTGTTCTACAAATATTCCTATACACGCCACTTTTCTTTTTTTTTTCTTTTTTTTGGGATAAAAATATCAAAGTTTTTAAAAACAGGCCTGTAATAAAATTTGAAATTTTCATTAATAGAAATTCTAACAACAAGAGGTAAAATACTTATTACCGATAATTATAAAAGATGATGTTACTCAATTTTAATGTGGGAGCATGGAAACTCTATAGGTGCATTTGTATAAACGGTTAGAAAATGGTATTTTGAATTTAAAATAAACTATTGTAAAAAAATTATGATGAGTTGTAATTGTAAAACAGAATTTTGAGTTTTAAAAATATTCTTTTAACTTTTAAGCTCCCAAAACGACTAACCCAATAGACCTTATATAAGCCTAAAACAACTGGCTTAGGTTGGCTTAGTAATAAGTTTGAAAAACAAACTCATATCTTACTAAGTTTTTCAATTATTAAATAGGCTTTATAATATACTTGTATTGGATTGTGCTTGAGTTTGAACTTGAGCACGCACGGCTTGATTAATAAATCAAGCCAAGTCAAGCTAAGCTTAAGTTTTTTGACATTTTTACGAGCTCAAACTCAAACATAGTTTGTAAGCTTGGTTCAAGCTTAAGCCAAGTTTGAACATTTTATATTTGTTGTTGAGTTGAATTTGAATTAGGCTCGGCTAGTTTAAAATCCTAAATTTCCGACAAATTTCTCCACGTTTATTTACATCCTAAGTATAGCATCAATTTGATGAATTGCATAGATTATTTATTGCCTAAAGTCCTATACTTTTTTCTCCTTAATGTGCAATAGCAGTGTCAATCTTTTGAGAAATGTTGACATAAAGATAGTAGTGAGTGCTAATTTTGAGTATGTTTTGTATATTAGTATTTTGTTTGAGATAGAATCCATAATGTTTCCTAGAAAATCGCTTATCCAATCTTGCTCTTTTTTAAATGGGGTTTACATAATTCTAATCCCAAGCAAAGAATGAAGTTGTTCAAGGTCCTTTTCTCCACACCAAAAAAAGAAAAAAAAAAGTTGTTCAATATCCATTGAAGCTTTCTTTAGGACTAGCAAAGTATAAAGTTGTTTTATACTTATTGGTTAAATCCAGTCTTGTTATGTAATATATCCCAAATACCTTCCAAATTAATGATTCTTGTCATGTAATATCTCCTTACTTGATCCCCTCAAGAGACCATACAACTCTATCCTTACTTTGTTAGAGAAATGTAAAACCATGACAAAGTTGAAACAATTAATGGGCTGATGATCACTACATCAATTATAAAACAAATTTAATCCTTTGAACAGGCTAAATGATTTTTGTGAAATTTTTTTACACTAAGACCTCAATTATGCAAGTACCTCTTTGCTACAAATTTTTTAAAAGCATGTTCAGAAGTTACTTATACAAATTATGGATATTCATAATCATTTAATGAAAATTGGGTTGTAATTGGATGTGTATGCTTCTACAGGTTTACTCCTATTTATTTTTTTGATAAGTTGTTTTCCTCCTATTTATCTGTCATGATCAGATTGGAAGCTACAGGATTGAAAAGCAATTGACTTTATTTCAAAGTGGAATGTGGTGGCTACGACTAAGTTTGATTGCTGAGAATGTAAATGAGAGTTGGGCTAGCTAGGCTAAAGAGATGTTTAAGGATTACCATACTTATGGAATATGGGTTCATGGTTGTGCCTAGCAGCTTGGATATGATTCTACTTATTCAAATTTAAATTTCAATATGATAATTGCAATTGCTATTATAGGTATGTATGCAACATGTGACTTCTTCAGATATGCAAGGGAAGTAGGAACTCAAACTTCCCCAAAGAAATTTGGTGGCATTCCATTGTATGATTGGTGCTTATAATCAGTATGGCAAGGTGGAGGAAGCACTATGTTTGTTCTTTGCTATGCTGATTGTTAGAATTTTTGTATGGGTAATATTATTTTTTTAGTATGGTGTGGATATTATTATTGGGACTGGTTTAGTGGAAATTTAGGATTGAGATCAAGTGCAATATCTAAGGGTTGAGATTGATAGTTGAAAAAAACAACTTTTAATCTCAGCCCTTGAATAAAAAAAATTGAAGTGTAAAAAAGTTAAAGTTAAAAAGTAAAAATAGTATAAAAAAAAAAAAATATCTATGCCAAAATTGGAGATGCAATAATTGCTTGGTAGATTTTTTTGGAAAATGCAATCAATATTTGACAAGTGTCTCTCTTCTGACCAATGTGAAGAATTATTGGTTCAGTCTCCTTGGCCACTGTTTACTACCCAAAATCTCACCAAAGGATAAAGTTCATTGACTAGCCCATTTGCTAATCTCAAGATTGTTTTGTGATGGTAAACATTTATAATTATATATATATATATATATATAATTATAAATGTGGTGAAAAGGAGACATCATCTACAATAAGAGATTTGATGGTTCAATTTTTGCCTACACTAAAAACTAATTGGTGTTTTAGTATGATAATAAAGAGATATTATCAAGAGCGGACGTTATAGGTTGAAACTCTCTAAAAAAAAAAAAAAAAGGTTGGCAATTCTATTCTGGTTTATTGTGTTATAGGTTGAAACTCTAAAAAAAAAAAAAAAAAAAAGGTTGGCAATTCTATTCTGGTTTATCAAAGACACAATGTATTTCCAGCAAACGTTTTGACTCTGAGGATAGCCCATACCCACAAAATATTGGCATGGATAGCAATTAGCAAATCAATCAACTCAACTCCAAGTCAGCTAGATTGTTATTTGTCCAATTACGGTTCTATTAATATATACCAGTAGGTTATTGAACTTAGTAGATGAGCTAACAAACCACACGGATATTAACTTCTTTTTTTGCTAACATTGATACTAACTGCTTCTATGAGAACACTCATCCGAAGATCAATATGAATGACCATCTTTTGGAACTTAAAATGTAAACCAATGCAAATGAAAAAAAAAACATGGCTAAATGCTTAAAATACACTTACAATCTTCAAGTTCGGAGTCAAATCTAATTCAGTCTAGTCGCTCTAATATGCCCCAATTATTACAACGATGTTAATCTAATGTGCAACTTTTGTTACAGTCTAGCCTGACTAAGACAATGGCTTTTTTTGTCCAAAGCAACATCATGTGTATGAGTTAAAAACAAAATTCTAACTAATGTTGATAGACCACATTAATATTATTGCAATACTCGAACGTGTAAATTATTAGTTGTCATAGTTGAAGATGCAATCTCAACCTTCGAGGGTGTATGGTATTTAAGCCCCCATAAAAATATTTAAAACTTTGTACAAGCCATATGAATTTTTGTAGATTTATTTTTTAAGATAACCCTCAACATCACACTGGGAAGCAAAAATACATAAAAGGTCACTTTTAGTTAAGACCTCTTTAAAATCTTTGGAGATATACATTTAAATTTATAAATTTGTAGTGACATTAAACTATGGAATTGTGGAGGGGAAGAGGCTAATTATAACAAAAAAAATAGCATACATCTCCAGCAAATTCTTCAGGTAGTAGCTAGTTCAAGTAGGGTTTGATCTGTACTAGTGAGAAAATATTTAGCAGCAGCAGCAGTAGCAGCAGCAGCCAGTAAGATAAAGCTTACAACACCAACTTTTAGAGTAAATAATGGACCCAATGTTTCTTTTTTGTGCTTGCTATCATTCTGGACACTAGATACAAACTCGCTAGAGCATTTCACAGAAGGGTTTTTCATAAATGATGCATAGGAATCAATTTCTGCCCTTGTTAATGCGGGTTTCAAAGAATCCTTAACAATCTGGAAATGCCGATCACACACAACAGTAGCAGTAATGTCTTCCCTCAAAGCAACAATTCCAGCTTCCCTACACAGACCCTCCAGTTCAGCTCCTGTGAAAAGTTCGGTATCTCCTGCTATTCTTCTGAGATCAACATCCGGTCCTATTTTCATATTACGTGTATGTACACGAAGTATCTCATACCGACCTTCTAGATCGGGTAGTGGTACATATAGAACCTACAATTTCATTAATAAAACAAAGACAAGTCAAAAAAGACTTGCCTAAGACCCAAAAAACTAAATATTCAACAGGACACTAACAAGCCAATACCTTTTTTTCTTTTATAAGTAAGAAAGATGTATATTGAAAAAAACTGCTTAAGCAAAAAGAGCACAAAGCAAACCAGAAAAATTACAAGGGAAAACCACAAAAAGACCAATACTTGTTTCCCACACTAGACTATTAACTTTAATTGGAACAGTATATCTTACATAAAAGAGTACCACAAAAAGTTCAGGAATCTGAAGTAATATAGTGTTATCTCATGCAAGATGACAGGGATGCAAACGAATTCACTAACTCGCTATTTTGAAGTTCATAATCTCAAACTTTGCACTAACTAGAGAGAGACCAACTTTACAAGTATAATACTCACTATGAACATGAAGGACACAGTGAACAAACTTTCTTACCAGATCAAAGCGTCCAGGGCGCATAAGTGCAGCATCAATTGCGTGAGGACGATTTGTAGCAGCCAAAACAAGAATTCCCTTAAAAAGAAAATGAGCATAAACATGAATTAGAGGAAAAGAAACTAGAAGCTCTTTCCATTTTATCCTACAGAAAATTTTAAGATAACTGGAAAATAAAATAATTATTGCGCACAAATGCTTACTTTAGCCTCTTCTAAACCATCCATTTCAGTTAGTAAAGTAGATAGAAGCCTCTCTCCAACTGTAATGTTGCTGCTTGAACTTCCACTGCCATTTTAAATAAGAGGAAGGAAGAAGCAGATAGAGTGTGAGAGGAAAAAAAGCCAAACTAAAACTACATATACGATAAGGTAAGTTGGATAACATACTAACACCTTACGCTAGCTGATATCATACTTAATCCTGCATGGCAATAAATAGTTCATGGTTCTCTATAGAAAATCTGGTTGTTGGAATTTTGTGGACCAACTGACACAGTTCAACCACCTAATTGTTCAGGCTTGTATCACCAAGCAACCATTTTGAGTTTCCAGAACAGCAAAATACATACATACTAGAAAGGATTTAACAGGTGCTGTACTCCTTGAATCATAGGAGTTGTAGGGAGACACACAATCAAAGTGATTTCATGCTGTCATCATTTGAAAGTGAACAGATCAATCCTTAGAACAAAAGGTTTAAGAAAATTTGACGGAAATTTCCTCCTGTAAGTGATTAATATTAAAAAATAATAAATAAATAAAATAAAATAAAAAACCTCATGTAAAAGGATGAAATACAGATGGTCTTATTTTAAGTATTATGAAAAACAAAATGAACTCATTTATAAAAAAATTAGCAAAGAAAAATTATTCCATTTCCCACGTCCTTTGTAAAAATATCCAAATTATCCAATATAAATTTTTACAACTAGAATTGAAACAAAAAAATTGACAAGCATGATATCCTGTGGAAACCAACAGAAACTGTCAGAAAGTGAACACTTACATCACAATCCTTCCATGTATCGCATCCCCACAATCATGAGTTCACATTATGTATTCTTAAGTTGTGCAAACATATCTTTGCATGTACCACAAAGTTTTATCTAGGCATGCTCGTGGAGGTTAGTGTCTAAACATATCTTTGCATGCACCACATAGTTTTATGCTAATGTCAAAACACGTGGAGGGTAGTCATATTTAGCATGTATTAACAACACGACACAAGCAAACTAACCGTTTAGCAGCAACAACGTCTGCCTCATCAAAGAATATTATGCTTGGTGCTGCAAGGCGAGCTCTCTGAAATGTGTTCCGCAACAAAGCTTCTCCCTCTCCAACATACATCGAATACAATTCTGCACCACTGATTCATACTTTATGAATTTCCAAGGCATACAAATCTAAAAGGTTGAACATAAAGATTTTCATAACCATAAGCCAAAGCCAGACATAAACCTAATCATAATCTGTTAAGGGATCAAATGTCAGGAAGGGCTCCTTTGAAGATAACAAAAATAGCCATTTTGGGAGTGCCAAAGAGAACATTTTGCCATTGGAAATATCATTTTGTTAGATTGAGGGAGAAAAAAAAAAACTCATCCAATAGCTTGTTAGTTCTTTAGGAACTATTCAAATTAGACAAGGAAAATCCTTCATTTTTTTTCTTTGTTGGTCTCTTCTTATGGCAAGTCCCTAGATTAGCTAATTCTGCACGGATTTTACTGTTAAGTGCTACACTTGATTTGGAGGGATTAAGGGATTGTTTTAACCTCTTAGTTCATTATTGGTTCAGTCTCCTTGGCCACAGTTTACTACCCAAAATCTCACCAGAGGGTACAGCTCATTGACTAGCCCATTTGCTAATCTCAAGATTGTTTTGTGATGGTAAACATTTATTTTGTCTACCACTTTGATTGAGAAACCAGACAGTTAAATTTGAAGATTTCAGTCTCAAATGCTTCTTTTTAATTTTCTGATGAGTAATCTCGACGTGCGTACAGCAGGTGATTCATAAAACAAGTGCACTTCAAACGCTAAGCATTTAATAACATCCAACAAATGCAGCATGAGCTACATATCAGTTGTTGGGACAAGCAAAAAGTTCGAACCTCAGGGAAAAAAAGGAAGCTTGGGCGGCATGAGCTGCAGCTTTAGCAAGGGTCGTTTTTGAGCATCCTGGAGGCCCATGGAGAAGAATTCCTCTTACAGGAGATATTCCCAGCCTTGAAAATGCAGCAGAATGTTTAATAGGCCACTCAACAGCTTGCCGGAGCTTTTTCTGTCCAAGAATAAAAAAAAAGATGTCCTTAGGAGTTCCACAAGGCATTCAATACAAAATGAGAAGCTTATATTACAAACCTTCAAATCTTTTAGTCCTCCAATATCTTCCCAAGTCACCTTTGGGATTTCCACAGTAACACCTCTTGTTATGCTGGGCCCAACTATGGTTTTTGCATGTTCCCAGTCTTCAATTGTTAAGCTGAGCACACTGGCATCTTCATTTGCATCAGAAGACCTTTTGACTGCAAATATGGTAGCCTCACGACATAAAGCTTCCAAGTCAGCCCCAACATAGCCATTGCAAGATGCAGCTATGTCCCTTAAGTCAACATTGGGATCTAAAGGAGCCTTCTTTGTGTAGAGCTGAAAATTAATTAACACAAATAATGTCAACCTTCAGCCAATAATAGTGTACTTAACTATCCAACCTCCTATCAAACTAGCTAAAAGATTTAAAATTAGTTTGAAGCAATACTGGCAGCATTTTGGGAGACTGATGAGTGTCATAGGATAATGGACCCAAGGATGGCTCATAAATTTAAGAGACTCATGCTAACCTTGAGAATTTGAAGGCGTTCCTCCTCAGTAGGTGTAGTAACTTCAACTTCAGCATCAAAGCGCCCTGATCTTCTTAGTGCAGGATCAATTGCATCCACTCTTCGTACACAGAAATCAGATATTAAAAATATATTTAAAGGCTTATACAAACAGTACAAAATACAAAACAAAGGAAATGGAACTGGTACTGGTACTGGAAATTATATGATATTGAACTCATAGCATAATTCAATAGCCTTAGGTTCTGTAGAAGATCAGGTAGACTCAAAAGTTTAAGTCACGACGAAACAACAGCTCATTGCCCACAATAAGCCTTTTGAAATAAGCTTTGACATAGAACAAATGGTAATAACCAATTATAAAATTTTCACACAATTCAACTTAAGAAATTGCTACAATCAAGATATAATAATAAAAAATCACAAAATTACAGCAGGAAAGCTACAGAAAAATGCGCTAAGGCAACCTGAAATCATATATTTGTAGCAACTCCAAATATATTCTATAAGTTAATAACCAATAATGAAAAATATGTTGACAAAGTAAATTTCTTAAGAAACTCTTATAGATGTATAATAATCAAGTCTGTAGGAAAATAGAGCAGCAGAAACTCTAACTCTATAGATCTGAGAGAGACAATAACCTGTTAGTGGAGGCAACTACAACAACTTGTGGTGCAGAATTTGAGGAAGGTTTACTGGAGTCCATTAGTGTAAACAGCTGAGAGGCTACACGGACATCTTGCTCCCTTCTGCATATGAAACATCACTTAGTGCAGCTATTACAATCAGTGTCACAGGGACACAGTTCAGCTATATGCCATGTTCCACATCACCTTATAGGTAAATAATGAAAAAAGCATATGGCATTATATCTGCAGTGTGCCTCAAATGTCAACGCACATGTTCACGCACAGAACAGTTAAAAAAGATAGGTGTTGAAGAGCAGATAGAGATCAGAAAAGCTTGAGTTTTTGGCCACTAGAAATTTAATCATCAAGACACTAGAAATTTCATCTCATTGCACATGATCAACATCATCCACAATTCAATTACCAAAGATATGATACTCAAATGAAGCCAACCTAACAAAGTCTTGATTTGCAACACTACCTAATACCATATTTTTCAATAAACATCTACCCACCTTAACCCACTTACATCATAAGCCCCAACTTACAGAGGAAAAAAAAAAAAAAAATCTTCCTCTCCTCTCCTCTCCTCTCCTTATAACTCCTTCAAGTATTCAATTTCCTTATGCTATTAATTTTTTTGCAATGCATATTAATAGAAAGTGCAGTTCAAAAGTCCATAGAACAAATGGTGAGGTAACAAATACATCAACGTTCTCATCTACATACCTAAAATCACGACGAGGACAGAGTGCATCTATTTCATCAATAAAGATAACTGATGGCTTGCCCAACATTGCATGGGATGATGCCTCTGAAAATGCCTCCCTCAAAACTTTCTCACTTTCTCCAGCATGTGCTCTATGAACAGAGTGTGGACTGCAGAACACGCCCACGAATAAAATCAATTGTAAAATGATGAAACAAATAAAAAGTCTGAAGGACATGAAACTATAAACCTTTAAGAGAACAAAGGCTTCAGCACCACACAAAGAACAGAGTCTTCAAAATCTAAAGCAAAGAACATACAAGTAAGTGATGATCCCATACCTGATAATGATTAAATGTGCACCACATTACTGAACAACTGCCCGTACCAAACTTGTCTAGGATAGCAAGGAAAAAAAGAAAAAAGAAAAAGGAATTAATCTCATAACTTCGAATACAAGCAAACCAAACCAAGGCATCATCTCATCGGCAACAATAAGCTACCCAGACTTGAATTAGACAGACAAACCTAGATAAGCATACATGTAGGCAAAAAGAGAATCTAAATAAAGAACATGGACTTAGATGTGAACCCCGTCTTCACCATTCCCTGCAAAGAGTCAGCCTCCATTGACTGTGCAAAAGAATGAGTTACAGAAAATTCACCCAAAAAAATTTGTAGCACAAATTTTCACTTTGTTCCTCGTTTTCTTTTTGAAAACCAAACATAACCAACAAAACTTGAACTGACAATCTCGGGGTATAACCAGCTTCCCACTACTCAACCGAAAAAATAAAAACTTGCCCAAACCTACAACACCCACTTGTCAAGAACACAACATTGTACAAAGATATTAACAGTTTCATCAAAAGTGCACACACATTTCTTTCCTGAGACTGCATTTTTTAAACAAAAAAAAAATGCTGAATTAAAAATAAATACGCCCCACCCACCCCCCAAAAAAAAACACACACACACACACCATTGGACTCCATTTGCCACAGAATAAAATCTTTCAAGAAAAAAAATTCACTGCCACTAAACTAATAGGGGAAAAAATGGAAATCATTCCTCAAAATTCGTTTTTATTTTTTTATAATGCAGGGAACCTTTCTAAAAAAAGTCCTTTAGACTCGCCTCTACCCATAAAAATCTACAGGCAACTAACCCCAGCCGCCAGAACTAGTTACCAGGGTAATCCAAGGTCATTCACCCTGACGGAGGTTTATGCTCATGCCCAGGACCAAAAACATACCTCAAACTTCATTGACAAATTCCCACAAAAGCAACTCATTACCTATATATTCTTTGGCCAAGCTAAATGAATCCCATTTCACAACAGAACATGTTTAAGTCTAAACAAAACAAAACCCATTAAAGCATATATATGTATGTATAAGTTGGCAGAGAGAAATACCTTTCCAGTGCCTGGTGGACCATAGAGAAGCAAACCTTTGGGCCACTGGAAGCAAACCCAGAAAGTAATTAGGCTAAAACTAAAGGTAGAACATAATACTAATTAATAACAACGATTAAGATCATTGAATACGAAATAAAAGGTAAATAAAGTTAGAGTCTTTGTTTGTTTGTATGTAAGTACTTACTTTGAGACCGAGTTTTTTAGCTTGTGAAGAGTAATAGAGAGGAAAAGTGATGAGCTCTCTGAGTGCTTGAAGGGCTTCAGCGTTTCCTGCTATTGCTTCTTCTGCTCTCCACTGCTTGTTTTCGTTGTTGTCGTTGCTGATGTTGCTGCCTTCGCTTTCCATTTGATTCGACAGAGACACAATGTGTGTTGTGTGTGCTCTGCACAAATAAAAAGAGAGGGAATCAGAGGGAAAACGACCTTCGCCTGAGGATTACACAGGTTCGTGGGTTCAATCCGAGCTTGGGTTCGTGGGTTTCGCCGCCTGGTTCGTGGGTTCACCAACTGGGTTCGCCGCTGGGTTCGTGGTTGATCTCTTGCTTCATGTGGTTTCTGCTTTGATCGCTTGTTTGTGTTTGTGTTTTTGTTATTTCTTTGGTTGCCGTGGATTTTTTTTCAGAGGGAGAAGAGGAAGAAGAAGAAGAGACTGAGGCTTATTGGTTTTCTTTTGTGGTACTCAGGGTTTAAAACTCAACTTCCCGGTGAATTTTCATTGAAATCATGTCCCTTACCCTCCAGACTTTAGTTTACTAAATAGTTTAGCAACTATGGAAACTAATAAAATTGTTTTAAAATTGGTATTATTTTGAAAAAAAAAAAAAAATCCCCAAAACTCATATATGGGTGCCATCAATTTTTTCATAAAAAGTTTTAGATAAATTGTAAAATACACTCCTAACATTTGGGATTACTTGAGTTTTACACCTTGAAATTTATTTCTGTTAGCTAAATTAACTTCTCCGTTAGTGGTTTGTTGACATGTCCGTTAAGTGCCACATCAGCAAACAGAGCACTCTATTGGTATATTTACTTACTCTCTCCAAAAGTTATTTGGGTAAGTTTCTCCAAAAAAAAAAAAAAAAAGTTACTTGTGCATTAATTTCCAAGCAATTGAAATTTGGTATCATTCTCCCATGATCACCATCAAATTTCAATATTTAGTATTTACCATTGTGTGTTCCTGTCTATGGCAATCTATAGGGCATGATCTTGATAACACCTTCTAGCCACTCAGGGATACATTTCATTGCTTTCCACCAGGAAACCAACCTCTTCCATATCTAGTATAAGTATCTCTTTAATAAACCTGCCCCAAGTTATTTGATGGTACTCATATCTCAAAATTTGTAAAAGATTAAACAAGCACCTACAAGGATCACATAGTTCTAAGAGGGACAAATCATGTACTCAAACACGCACAAAAACGCATAGTGGACAAACTATGCCTTTCAAAATAGAATGCTGATCCAGCAACGGTGAACATGCTATTGATATATGTATGACTGAAATGAAAACACTGAAATGCAGTAAATACTCCTCTCTAAAGCATGTAGCAAGTCATCATTTTGACTAGCCTTAAGAGCATTCTTAGCAAAGATGTCAAATGCTATAAATGCTATAATTTAACATCAAATTTTAAAAAAGCACCCTCCACCAAAGGTGCTAGATGTTATTAATTTTGACATTTAGCTATAGTGGCCTGCTATCTCTAGCAGCCCACTGTAGCAAGATGTTAAAAAAAATGTTTGTTTAATGAAACACTGTAGTAACAATGAATGTAATTATTGATTTCAATGAATAAAGAATAAAGAAAGAATAAAAAAAAATATTTAAATGAAGTGGTAAAATAATAAAACTTTTGATTTTGGTTGTATTGTAAAATGAGTTGTTAAAATGAATAAAGTAACTTTTTGAAATGCTAAATACTATATTTTATAGCATTGTTGATGAGAATGCTCATGAGCTCAGTGCAGATAAGGTAGAGATGTCACGATGCAATAGTGGAAGGAGATGCTCAAGATGCTTTTTTCTCATGGGAATTACTATTGATCTGAAACTTGATATGGAATTGATTTGAAAGTAAAAAGAATTCTCCAATTCATTTAGTATAAAATATGATACCATAAGCTACGAACACAAGAGGAGTTAATCTATCATTTTCCTTCACATGCAAACTAACACAATGATGCGCATAAGAACTTGGTGATATAGATCACACACTGCTTGGTTGCATGCAGTACGTGAGTGAAGACATGGGAAAATGTTTAAGAACCAATCACAAAAAATTAAACTAGGGCCAAAAAAAAAAAATATATATATATATATATATACAAATTTGGGGTTTAGATTATTGAAGACAATGTTGAAACATACAATTAAGAGCATTTACATCTGTGTATATAAATTAGCATGAGCCCCAACTTTTGCTAAACCAAACCCAAAAATTACCCACATCAACTTACACATCAATTGTGCAAAACGCATGTTTGCTACAAGACTTGTGCAAATATACGCAAGCACTGCGATTGTGCATTTTGTTTTTTTATTCTTTTTTTGTGTTTTCCAAAAATCAAGAAAAATTGGTAATTTAATGAAATAGAGTTTAGAATAAATAATATGATATAAATGTTCTAAAAAGTGGTTTTTTTAAATAGAAAAAAAATAGATTCTTATGTTAAAATAGATAAAATAAAATAAAATAAAATTCTGCACGAGCTATTATGAAGGCCAAAATGGATATTTAAATAGACTTAGGGGCTAGCTTTTGAGAAAATATTATGCACGCTTAGACTTAGGGTATAACATTTTCCTCTCACATAAATGTAGATTTATGTGCATGACCCACATGTAGGGTCAACTTTTATGTGAAAAAAATTTACGGTACACACAAGAATAATTTAACTAGTTTAAAGGGTTCTTGTATCTAGACATTCATGATTTAATATTAAGATCATCAAAATATATTCAATAACAAGATTCAAACTGGACGACATTTTGATCACATCCCTAATGAGGGAACGTTATCTCCCCCCAACTGAATGCTTTCCCTAAAATTATACTCCGTCCATGAAGAATGACACTCCTACTCTACCTATAGAAACAGCCCATTTATGATTCCAGCCATGAAGACTAGTAAAAGAATAAGAGATTTCTATGCTTGTAAATAGAATAATACAACCCATTAAATAGAATAATACAAATATAGAAATAATACACTTAAGATCTCTAATAAAATTAGCACAGATGCAAATTCCTCACATATAACATTGCAAACAAACCAGAATTAACAAAAACAACAAAACAATGAGCCTAACATATTTAATCCAATGAAAGAATGAACAGAATAAACAAGACTTAACTTAAAAAAAAAAAAAATAAAAAAAAAAACTTACTATAGAAAGACATTTTGACTTCTCTATCTCACTCACTTACTATAGAAAGACATTTTGACTTCTCTATCTCACTCACTTACTATAGAAAGACATTTTGACTTCTCTATCTCACTCAAAGAATTTGATGAACTCCCTGGGTGTTGTTGGTTTATGTAGTGCAATTTGATAGTGTTTCATTTTCATGCAGTGTTTGGCCTCTTTGTATGTTTTTTTTTTTGATAAGATGCCTCCTTTGTATGTTGGTCTTTGTTGCTGTGTGCCACTGGATTATCTGAAACTTATCCTTGACATTTCGAGCTTCCTCCAAAAGAGAATTCAACAAGTCTTTTCCCATAAACTTTGGGATGAGTATGATTTGCAATAAATAAGGAGAAAAAAAAATTTAATCTCTTCAAAGAAAAAAATTTAGGGACAGCTTACCCTGAACATCAACCATACACTGGTTTTTACAAATAAGATGGCTCATGATAAACAGCAAAAATATATTAAGGTGACATCCTTCCTCAGCTAACTAATCTGCATAATTTTGTACTTTCTATGCAAGTTGCTTCAATTTTTCTCACCAGAGACTTGCAATCAGAAATTATGGCACTTAATTGTCAGATATGGGTGATGAAAAGTGAGTTATGGGTAATGAAAATTGAGTGATGAGTAATGAAAATCACTCAAACCAAAACAGGGCCTAATCTTCTCGAATCTCAATTCATACAACAAAATCATTTAAATTCTAGTTACAAAGTAATAAGGTGCTTTATGATGCAGGAGGAACAGAGATCTGTGTGCGTGTGCACAAAAACAATCTTGGTGATGGCTCATTGTCGTCATTCATTTATAGAGCCGAGACCAAAAATGCAGGAACTCCAGATTGGTGCAGATCAAAGCTCTAGAAAGAAAGAGAGGAACACATGCGAAGAATTAACCCAAGGGTGGTATTAAGTCAAGTTTGATGGCAATTGAATTACTGCACTTCCAGCAGACGCCTGATTTGCTGCACGGTTGCTACCAAAATTCTTTCAATTTGACCCCCTCGCAATTCTTGAACCAAACTACACCAGTAAAGAACAAAGATTAAGGGCCCGTTTGGTTTGCTCCTAACTCAATACTCAGTTTTCATATCTCATTTCTCATCACTCAAACTCAGTTTTCGTAACTTATTTCTCTAACTCTATTTTTTCACTCACTCAAGCTAAAACTTGTTTGGCTTCATATCTTGGTCTCTATAACTCAAAATTTTGCACAACCTGGTGGGACCCATTTACTGTGTTAGGTCAGAATGGTAGTTGCCTACCCGCGTCTCTTCTCTTTCTCCCTTCACTTTCATTTCCTCATTTCATGCCTCTTTCATTTCTTACTTTCTTTCTTTCCATTTTCATACGGATTTCCAGAAACCCAAAAAAAAAAAAAGCTCTAGCCTCCTCCCACAATTTGTACCAACTCCATCAAACCCACTTCCTCACAAACGCTAAAAGCTTAGAGCATACATAAACCCCAGTGCCTCACCTGTCACCGTGAGACATACCCACCATCCTGTATAGAACATACATAAACTCCACACACACAAACCCATTTCTGTACATTTGTGGATGAACCCAAAACCCAAAACAAAAATATTTTCTTTAGAAACCCCAAACCCAAATCAAATTCCATTTTGAAACAAACACCAAACACCAAAACCCAAAACAAATTTTTTTTCTTTAGAAATACCAAACCCAAATTAAACTCCATTTTTCAATCACCAAACCCAAATCAAACAACAAACCAAAATCAAGCCCAGATCTTGATCTTTTCTTTCGGCCCACAGCTGGTGAGTGGTGGCGATGATGAGCAGGTGTGAGTAGCTTTGGAGGCCGGTGTGCAGTTGTGGTGTGCATTTGAAGAGAAGAAAAAAGAAGGGATGCGAATGGAGAGTTTGAAAGGAAGAAAAAAAAAAGAAAAAAAGATGAGAATGAACAATGAAGAGCACGGTAACAGATCAGGCCATCTCTATCTCCATCTCTCCATCTCTATCTCTCTATCTTCTCCACGGCGAAGGGTCTCTGGTCTGAGCTTGGATCGGAGACCCAAATCACAACTTGTGGTTGATCGGAGACCCAAATCACGAGCTTGGATCAGAATCCTTAGATCAGAGATGAACCGATCTGGGCTGAGCTTGATGGTGACGACATCGGAGACCCAAATCACGACCTGTGGTTGATCGGAGACCCAAATCGTTGAGCTTGATGGTGACAACTTGTGGTTGCTCGTGGTGGTTGCTTGTGATGGTGATGACTGGCGTGGTGGTGGCGGCAGCGGTGGCTTGTGGAGGAGCAATGAAGGGCAGTGAGCAGAGAGAGCTCTAGGTAAAGGAAAACAAAAATGAAGAAGGAAAAGAGAGAGAAGAACCGGTTGGAGAGAGAGATGTTGATGGGACAAATCATACGGGTGGGCTCCACAAGGTCAAGAATTTTACGGAACTGCCACTTAGTTATGTAACTCAGAAACTGAAAACACCAATTTGGTGTTTTCAGTTTTCGGCACTGTAGCATCACTCAAACTCAGTTTGAGTGATGAAAACAAAGATAGAAAATCAAGCCAAACACCAGATTTTTAGTGGGCCCCATGCTAATTCTCAATTTGAGCGATGATAACTCAGTTTGAGTGATGAGAATTGCCTAATCCAAACAAGCCCTAAATCACTTTTTTTTTTCTTTTTTTTTCTTTTTGTGGAGAAAATGAGTAAATCACTTGAGAATCAAATAGTGTTTAGCAACAGAACTTTCTTCTAGATAAAGCTCATGAACAATTTGTATTTAACCCAGCTTGAAAGTTCTTTTGCATGTATTTGACTTACTACTTCATTGCAGAACCAATTCAAAGAGATTTTTATAACTAGAAAACTAGTCCAATTGATACTATGGATTTAATCATTGTTCAAAATGACAGAATGCTGATAATAGCATAATCATATAGATTGACTGTTAAATGCAATATGTATAGTAAAATTTAAAGAACACAGCATCCCCTTGAGAAGTGATATTATTATCTACCAAGAAAAAGAAAAGAATTCACAGTGCTAAGTGCTGCATAAACCCAAGGCATAGCAATTCATACATTTAAATGTTATAACATCTGTATAGGTATGCATACCTGAATTGCTCTTTTGGGCAGAACTGCTGCTTCATATAAACCAAGCAATCGAGCAACCTTCAACAAACATAATGCACAAAAAATTAAACATCTGGCCAGGATTCATGACATGAGATACTAAGCCTGAATTGAGAGCCATTGATTTAGTAATGGATTTCAATTCCAAAAATGAACGTGTAAGATTACTTTGCATATAACAGTAAAAGAGAAATCAGTACCAAAGTTATAATTACTGTACCATACCAGCTACAGTGGTCAATAGTCCTCCCATCCCAACAAAATCCAGCGTTAAATAGAAACTGTGGCAACTCTACAAAATAAAAACCACTGTATCATTTTTTATTTATTTAAAAAAAGGCAGAAATATATCGTTAGTAACCCATGAGCAACATTATCATTCCATTTGAAACATTATAGACTAAAAGGCAATCACTTTAAGCTGTGTCCGGGAATAAAATCAATTACTTTGAAGTTTTTCGCAAATAAAAGTGATCATTTTAAGTTTGATGACTAAAGGCAATCACTTTAAACTTTAGGAAATAAAATCGCTCAGGGTATTTTTGGGGGAAAAAAGACACAATACCAGGGATATGTCTTTTTTCTCAACTTGCTAATGTGGCAAGTTTTGATTGGAGCAACATTACTTTCACATGTTTCCACTACTAACACCACCTTTATCATGCACCATTCACACAATACACCATTCATTGATAATAATAATAATAATAATAATCACCATGACATTCTTTCTAGACAAGTAAACTTACGGGTAGTTTTTCCACTGCCAGTTTCACCAACAATAATCAAAGTATCATTCTTTCTCACCTCATCAACTAGTCTTTTCTCAACTAAGAAAACAAAAAACAACAACCCCATTAATAAGAAAAACCCAAAAACAAAGATTGAAACTTTATACTAAAAAAAAAAAAAAAAAAAAACCAGAAAGCTCAAAAAACAACAACCCCATTAATAAGAAAAACCCAAAAACAAAGATTGAAACTTTATACTAAAAAAAAAAAAAAAAAAAAACCAGAAAGCGACAGTGTAATAAGTCAAATACGCGAAGCGATTGGAAGAGACTTTCTATGTTGTGCAATCTTTTGCTTCCTGCATTATAATTTTAATAAAAATTAACAAAAAAAAAGGGTCAATTTTTATTCGTTTATCTACAAAACATAACTGAAAGACTTAAACTTTATACATCCTTTTTTCTTTCTCGGAAATTTGAAGGACAAACGCAAATTTTCTTAGCAACCAAACAGAAACTAAGCTTAAAAAAAAAAAAAAAAAACCTGGAAAAGGGGTCAACTTTAGCTTCGTGGTTGGGGAACTTGCGGTTGAGTTGGTTAGGGTTTTCGGTAAAGTTTCTGAGACCTCCTTGCGCCATTGAAGGCATATCGATAAAATATACCTTTTAGCACTAACACAATCCACCCAAAACCACCATCACCGGTACTACAACCTCTGCAAATCAGAACCCCCACCACCGCTCCACCGGCCACAACCACTACAATGGCAACCACAACCCACCACAGGGAAAAAAAAAAAAAAAAACCCCCGAAACCCACCAAACGCCGATGCACGCCGAGAGGCTGAGCGTGAGAGAGGAGGCGGTGTGTTCTGCGTGATGAAGACTGAAGAGAATGAGAAGAGAGATGGGGTTTAAAGTTTGACGAAGCTCAGAGCGACACAGATTTTGCTTGTATAACGTTAACGGTTCATAGTCCAATGCGCACCGTTTCAATAAAAATAAAATAAAAAAATTCGAACTTTTTATAATATAAATTTTACTTTGTATTGTTATACTATAATTTAAAGTTAATTGAAAATTTGATAAAGAGTTTTATAATAATTTAAACCCTTCTTAAAATATTTTATAATAAATTATAGTTGATACAATATGTTAGATTTTTTATATTAAGCCATTTATATTTGTTATTTGTAAATATTTTAAATTTAGTAATTTTTTTTTTAAGGAAACATGATGCATTTTATATTCGATTAATATTATATAAGGTAAGATATTTTGTAAATAATATAATTTGTGGTTGGAATTTGTTTCCAGTACCTTACAAACAATTTACCCATTATCCGTTTTGAAAGACCTAAAGAGGAAGTATATTTAAGTACATATATTTTTTTCTTCTATAAAAAAAAAAGTAAATATATTGTTTATGTTAGAAAAAAGAAATACAAGACTTTAATAACGCTCAAAGACACTACTACTTTGTTGGATAACGATAAATAATTTGCATTCAATATTTCTATAAAAAAAAAATAATTGCATTCAATATAATTTGGGATTACTACGTTTTCCAATCACCAAAAAAAAAAAAAAAAGCTTAGGGTGTAATGAGTATTATGTGTTTGTAGATGAAATAAATTTTTATCACACCTCTATGTTTTTTTTTATTATTGGAAAATGTAACAATTCCAAATTATAATGGATGCAAATTTTTAACTTTTATCCAACAAAATAGAAGAGCCTCTAAGCATGTGTGTAAGCGCATGCTCAAAGGCTAGTATTCCATAATTATTATTTATTTTTGGCAATTTTGTTAATGTAGTAATCAATTTATAGTGTTCATTGCACATGCATATACATTAAGCAATAGATATTTCCTTGTCACAAATAGGGTGTACTAAAACCTTAAAAAATTGAACTAATTTTGAACAAATCACATGAAAGAATTGTAATAATATGTGCAATTGTAATAAAATTTTAGTAAAAATGGAAGCATATGCTAAGTTTAGTCGAGTAAGAATTTGTAAAATAGAAGAAATAATTTACACTTCCTAAAATTATTAAATAATTATTTTAGGTAGAAGTTTTAGGTAGAGTGCAAGGCCAATTGAATTGTGCCTAGAAGCAGTTTTTATTTTCCAACACCTAATTGGATCAAGTCTACCATCTAAAATAAAAAAATATGCTTAAATAATAGTATTACTAAGTTAAAATTGTTAAAATCTATATCTATTTGTGGGGCCGGTGGGCCTGATAACCATAGCTCATCGCATAGTAGGTTCAAGGCCAACGCCAAGGAGGACTGACCAGCCAAGGCTAAGTCAGACAAAGCCTCTTTTGTAACCCACGCCGAGAACCTGTTCGTCCTCGGCATTCTAAGGATAACTTTTGGGAGGGGACAAGCCCAGAGCAAACTGTCACATTCGCACTTAATGCATTCACCTAACCCCTCTGGCCACATTAATGGGGATATAACCCTTTGGCAGGGCAACGTTGATCAGAGTGAACCACTTGAGTACTGATAAGGCCTCTGATGGGACGGACGGCCAGAAGAAAGGCAAATGGATGATCAACAGATGGAATAAGGAGATAGGCAGGTGAAAACTACATAAGAAAAGCAAGTAAAGTAAAAGAGTGGGGGGGAAAAAAAGAAAGAAGAAAAGGGTCTCCTCGGCCTGTGGCCGAGGAGCATCCCCCCATTTGTAAAGAAACTCTTAGTATTTTTTATAAAAGAAAGTTCATGCATGGTGATCGACGGCCAGCGCCTAAACCTTTGTCCCACTCTCTATAAATTTATTGTTTGGGCTGGATTGGA
Organism: Quercus suber; assembly: GCF_002906115.3. Taxonomy (NCBI): domain Eukaryota; kingdom Viridiplantae; phylum Streptophyta; class Magnoliopsida; order Fagales; family Fagaceae; genus Quercus; species Quercus suber. Next base: position 518,367 of record NW_027069966.1, on the reverse strand, counting down.
CTGAAAACACATTCGTATTCAGGGTCAATCCAAATTGAGTCCTTACAATTGGCGCCGTCTGTGGAAAGGATTAGGGTGCTGGCCGGCGCACCAGGCGAGTGTTCTAAGTATTTGTTTTACAGTAGGTTGAAAAAAAAAAGTATAGAAGATCTGACAGTAGAAAAAAAAAAAAAATCTTGATATTATTATTTCATGAATAGAAAAAGTACAAGTTACAATCAGAGGCCCAGGTGGAGCCGCCCTAAGAGAAAACTAACCGGTGGGAAGTGTCAAGCCGTCCCTTTATTGGTATAAAGAGAATGGGAGAGCTTGACAAGAGGCGGAGAAGGGGAAGGGTAATCATGTTTCCAGGCCACCAACAACTCCCTTCTCGGCCAGGCG
>NW_027069966.1:492369-512741 GCF_002906115.3 Quercus suber | reverse complement strand
TTTTTTTTTTTTTTTTTTTTTGGGGGGTTAAAGGAAAGGCTCCAGGATCCACTTAGATTTATTTTTTGGTGTTGTTGTTGTTGTTGTTTTTATTTATTTTTTATTTATTTATTATGGCAGTTATCAATTTTTGTTTATTCCTAAAATGTAGTTTTTTAATCCTAAAATTTAGCAACTTTCTACACATCCATAACAAAGTTAAAAAGAGCTTAAATTTAAAATTTAATAAATACCTTTTTTTTTGTTTTATTATTATTATTTTTGTTAGGCTCCAGGATCCACGGTTTTTAATTTTTTGTTACTGTTGCTGTTGTTTTTATTTTATTTTATTTATTTATGGAAGTTATCAATTTTTGTATAATCCTAAAATTTAATTTTTTAATCCTAAAAGTTAGCCACTTACTACACATCCATAACAAAAGTTAAAAAAACTTAAATTTAAAATTTAGCAACTACCTTTAAAACCAAGAAAATGTATGTAACATTTTTTTTATGGAGTAGTAAATTAATAATTAAAAAAAAAAACTGTAAATTAAATCTCACATAGAATTATACAAATGATAAATATAGTTTCAATTACAAAATAATTTTTTTTTACAATAATTTCTTAGATAACATCCGCTTCATGTGAGGTTTGAATCAAACTATAATTCTTGTAAAGTCTCTCACTAGAACTTATCTAATATTTCATTCTAATGCCTCCTTAGTGCAATCCAATAAAAGTGTGCACACACCTGAGAGAGATAATAGACTTAGGATTAAATATAAGGTTATCATTATTTTTAATAAACCAAGTATTTTAAATTTATATATAAAAAAGAAAAGAGAAACTTTATAAATGGAAACACTTTGAATGACTCTTTTCGTTCACAAACACGTTGAATGCCTTTGAATTAATCAACAATGATGGGAAAATGGATGATTGATTAGGTTAACTTCTCCCATAACTTCTGTTGTTCTAAAAGAAAATAAGAAAATAGCCAAATGCTTCACAATCATCACAAGTAAACTACACCAAAAGCATCAAAGGAGAGAAAAAAATGACTAAGTGCTTTTATATATATAAAGTTAATGTTAATATGATTTCATACTACTATTAAAGTTTATGCATTAGAGTTTGCAAATTGATTGATTTCAAGAGAGTTATATTCCAATATGCTACTATTATTCTTTTATCCAAGTTATAGAGAATGAGCCTCTTATGTGGAGCTTATCCCTCATCTATCGTGTCTAAACAACTCAGCCAAAACCCCATATATGCTTCCATATTGTGCATGCATTTTGTCCACAACAACAAAGCTTTGGAATTTCTTTTCAATCTCAATCCAACTCATACCTGTTTCTTTTGCCACCCCATTTCCCTCATTCTCTTAGTAGTCCTTGCTCTCTCTTTCCATCTCCCTTCGAAAGAAAATAGATAGTGGACAATAAAATATAGGGTGCTGGGATTTTAGGTGCTGCTGAAAAAATTGATCTGCAGCATATATTCCCATTTCTGAATCACCATCAATGCTACAAGAACCAAGCAATGCTTGCAAATTCTCGGGTAATCCATCAATAAAATGTTTTGCTTTAGTAAGAAGTCCTGCCCAACCAAACAAGTCAACAACACAAGCATAGTGTTCCTATCTTGGACTCAACCCATGATCTTTAGCCATGGATTCCAACAACTCCATGCCCCTTTCAACTAAGCCAACATAGCAGCAAGCATGGAGCAAGGAAAGAAATGTAACATTGGTTGGCTGTATGCGTTCCAACCTCATCTCTTCATACATTTGTAGTGCCTTGGAGCCAGCCCACAAGGACAAAAGATGCAATTAAGGAGTTCCATGAGACTGAGTTCCTTTGAGACATCCAACTAAAGACTTTGATCGGATCCTCCAAATCCCCGCACTTGGAGCAAATGTTTATAATTCCATTCCTGACAAAAGTATAATCACTAAAGTTCTATTTGATAAGCATGATTCTCCACAACCTCAATCTCTGTCTTGTTAGTTATACATAATTACTATCATAAAGTTGCCAACATTCTCCACAAACATCAGAAATGATAATCAACTGCAACCCCTTTCTGCTGTATGCGTCTCTGAATAAACAGAACTGTACAGTGCAACAAAATTGAGGTGAGAAACTCTAACGACAGAGGACAAAACCCACTGCGAACTAAAATAAGAAAAGAGGAAAAAGATAAGGTAAGGGACCAAATCTAAAAAGAATTCACATACTCAAAATACATAAGGGTATATACAAGTAGGAACTCACTACTATCTCAGATTCTCAATTGCACCCCTTCAGCAACTGTTCACTTTCCAATGCCAAGTTTTTATGCAGTGTCTCTTGTTCCATCGGAGATCCTGCATTGCACTTATATTTAATAGAGGACTTAGAAGTTAGAACCTGGATATATGGCTAATGAAAAAAACAAAGGATATCAACTTATCACAAAACCTACTAAATTTAATACCTCACAGAAATTGAACAAATACTGTGTCTTGCTTGTGGAACCAAATAATAATAATAAGTTAATAGTAGTAAGATCATTTTGTCTTGGGGATCCGGGTAAAGAGGGGGGATGTGGGAAGAGTAATCAACAAAAAGTGATAGTAGGATCAAGGTGGAAGGATTATAGCTTGATTCTTACATCTTTGGCTGCTGTTACGCCTCATTTTCCAACCACAATAGGTTGCAAGAATTACAAGAGCAAGATGAAATAGAGGATTAAGAAACAAGCATTACATCTTAATTCTTACATCTAGTGATTGAAGCTTTATTCGATTATTGCAAGAGCAAAAGCCCATATATTTGAATCTACAATTAAGCCATTGGTCAACAATATATCCAACCATAATTGTGCCTCATATCCTTATAAACTTATCAGACAAATGGCCAACTTTGGCACTTCTTCCCATCCAATTTGTTGGGAAGTTAAGGCAAATCTAAAGATCTGTTCTTAAATATACCAAAGGAAAATATTAAAGCATCTTTTCTTTAAGAAAACTAGGTAACATTGGCAGAAAATTTGAAGCTTCTCTCAATTTGTTTAGCTGCTTTATTCCAGGAAACACTAGTGAAACTTTTAAGTAACAAATGTTTCTCAAAGCAAAAAACAGGACAAATAAGCATGTAAAGTTGGAATTTCATTCCAGCATTCTGGGAATTTGTGGTTATCATCTCCTCTGCAAGACTTGACCTCAATAGATTTTATAGTTCCACATAATTGCAAACAACATTAAAAGAGTATTCTTTACCCAGCTCAATGAATAGTATGCGCACCATGGTAATTCCAACGAGAAATAGTTGTCTGAGTAATGAACAAGACGAATTATTGTGTCCTCTCCTTCCTTGTGGTCGGTCTTCAAAGCATGAAAAGGAAAATCAAGGAAGAAAGCAACTCCTACATTGGCCCCATTTACTTCAGTAACCTTCAAACTATCATTTTCCTTTGTGAAACATCTGCAAATTCTCAGGAACAAACCAACCTCATGTTTTTCATCTGTCCCACTAGTTGCAGGTTCCATTAAGGCCATATCAAAATCACCATTACCTTGCCTGGCCATGAAATTGTTCATATATGTTAAACTTCTAGGGTCAGCTTTCTTGGCCATGTTTTCAACGTCCATTTCAATTTCATAATTAGACACTTTGATGAAAACATTGGATGTAATCTTGAGGTATTTTTTTTACTTCTGTATGGCTCTATGGCTCCAGAAGCTTGTAATCTCCTCCAGATAGATGCAACCAGTGAAAGTTCCTAGAAAAAAGCCAGTCTGATGTGTGGTAGAGTTTGAGGAGAAGGAAGTAGATTGGCTTTGGGTTTTTAGACTTTGGATACTTCATCTCAACTATGGGTACTGTTTTTTTGGCTGGAGCAGAGAGATTTTCAAAAACTTTGTAGTATGGACATGTACCCTCTAGATCCCAGACCAAGGCATCAACAGCTATGTTGGATAGTTCCCCTCCCCAGATGTAGTATTGACAACCTACTTATGGCAAGATCAGAAAACAATTGCAAAGTTACATACCATCTGTGGATGGTATCATTTTAAATAGTATTAAGTACAAAGAATGTCTTCAAATAAAATGCATTAGTTTCATATGTGGTCTCTTCTGAAAATTTAAGCATTTCAGTCACCCCCCTGGTCTTGTCAACCCACACACAAAAACAAAACAAAAAATCATCAATGAGCATATTTGCAAGTTTTTTTATTAACCTTTTATTTTGATCTATCAAAAACAAGATATCAGTTCTATTTATTGAATTTAAAAGATTATTCAGGCTCAATATGTGTTCTATGAAAACACTTCATCAGATATTAGATATTCATTGAATTTTAAAATCCAATCCAAACTCATAAATTATAATGCTTATTAGTGTAGAAATTACCTCTATAAAATATGTAGCCAGATTCAGCTGGACATGAATTGGTTCTGCAGCACAACAACAGCCATAGAAACCTGCCGTTTGGTCTAGGAGATGATCATAAAATTGACCCCTAAGACCAGTCCAAGGGTTCTGTGCATTCCAAATCAGGACGCCAGTGTATTTACTCCACATGTGGGGAGTCCAGCCCTCTGGCAGTACTCTATATTGAATGTACTTAGCCAATTGAGATTGATGATCATTTCAAGATAGGCCACTACAAAAAAAAAATACCAAAGGCATCTAGAATTGCTAGAGAAAATTTTTGATTCACATTTAAACAAAAATCATCAAGATCCTTCGAGGTTCCATAAAGTTCAATCCGATCAACACATTATTTTGGCTTTGAATAGGGTATGAATTTATGGTATTCCTATCTGATCAACCCACTAGGAAGCTTTTAAAACAATGGAATATACCAGCCTTCTTGAGGCATTGTTGCTCTGCTAGTATCTCCAATAGGCATCCCAACAGAACTAACCTCAGGATTGAATCCATAACAGTAAAAATCATTCTTAAAAAATACCGAAATAGGTTAATCGCAATTAAAAAAATATAATTGAACTCGACAAAGCCATTATCCTGAGTAATTTAGTTAAATCATTGATAATGGCAATCAAAGATAGAATACAGAATGAATGACTTCACTAAAATCTAGACATAACTTTGAGGACAAGATATAGGAAATTTGATTAAGACAGTATTTAATAATGCAAACAAAGAGTGCTTTGTCAGTACTCTACAGTTTAAGGTAAAAACCTTGTGGACAATTTAGGTCAGAGAAAATAAATACCCTAACAATTTTGAAAATAATTTTAAAAATCAACAAAGGCACAATTTATGGTAATTTTCATCATAATGGGATTGACTTTAGTGACTAACATACCATCAACTTATAAAGTTACAAAAACACCATTATTCTTGGGAAGGTACTGTAGATTATAGTTGTTAGATTATTTCAGCTATAAAACTTTCTCTACAAAACTGATGCATCACTATATTTTTGGCATTCCCAGCATTTGACACTGCAAGCATCCTGTGACAATGCTCTCAGTATAAAGCATACAAATTTTGGTAAATCTGAAATCCTTGATGTTCCAGGATTTGTCCCAATTTTGAGGTACTATTGATATATATTGGGGTACCACTCCAACCCAAAAGGTTAGGTTGAAGGATTTAGACCCAACTATGTCCATCAACTGCTCACTTTCATTACTATTTTCTCACGGTGTGGAACTCAACCCAAACACATGCACTAAGAACACTTGCTGACTTTGGTATGGTTTGTCTTTCCTCTTCTTGTTGTGTATGAGAAAGCCAATAGTACTGCCTAGTGCTATTTGGTTGGGTAGTCTCCACAAAAGGTCAACAAACTGGCTTTGAAGCTGTAATCTTTATTATTTGTAACAAAGAGCACGTTGGGCATATTTAGGGTTGGGTTTTGAGAATGTTTTGTGCCACTATTGTAATCACCTTTGTTAGTGAAATTTTCTCCTTGATGCCATCCCTGGACATATGTATAAAGCTGAACCATGTAAGTCTCAATCTCTATGCTCCCTGGGTGGGTGGGTGGTATATATTTCTATTTCTGTTTTGCATACACCTTCCATAATTGATCACAATCACAACACACACACCGCCTCCCGGGGGGGGGGGGGGAGGGGAGATCACCAGAAGTCCGTAAATATCACAATAATGATAAAATTATGGCCTCTCAGCCAATCCACCATCCCAACAGTGGATCATATTAAAATTCATATTGGCATGAAACTTGTCTATTTCATAATGTTCCTTTTAAAGACGTAGCAACCCATCTGACAATAATCCAATCTACTATGAAAGCAATTATTGTTAGAGTGCATGTCTTCCAAGCATATCAAAATATAGATTTTTACTCCATCATTCCACTCCCATGGGATCCAAAACCATAAATGTAATTCTAAAATAAAATAATATATAAATTAAATAGCTTTTTGATTTAGCTATTAACCTCATAGTCCCCCCCCCCCCCCCCCCCCCCGCGAAGGAATTCTCTAAGGATGATCTGGTGGGTGAGAAGAACAGCAAGCAAGTTTTAACCATCAGGATGCAGAATATAAGTGACATTAAGAGAATGCCTCCAAAACATCCCTTTTGGCATTACCTTTTTGCGCCCATTAAATATACTTCTGCAGAATAATTGATTCCACAAAAATTCAGATGCAGGTGCTGATTTCCTAACGACAAAAGGACAAGCAATAAGATCCTTTTCTCTTTTGTTTTTGTTTGTTTTTTTTTTTTTGGTGGGGGGGTGGGTGTGGGTGGTGGGTGTGGATCAAATTTGATACTGAGAAGTAGAAAGGCTTAGGAACTGCCAGCTTCAAGACAAGTTTGATAAATTCCAACTCAATTTGAAATGTCAAAAACCAGATAACAATTTCCAGAATTTGTTATTTTTTTAATTTCTATTACTATTTTTTTTCTTGGTAAGTTACTCACACATCCAAGGGGATTTGAACCCCCAACCTCACCAACCACCCATACTTATATGGGTATTGGAGGTGCCATTTGGTCCAAAGACCATGGGCAATTTCCAGAAAAATTAAAATTATCAAACCATCTTTTGGTTAAAATATGAACTAATAACAGTGACCCAAAGCACTGACAAATTACAAGAAAACAGTTCACACAAGGAGGCACTACTCAAAGAATCAAGTGTAATATAAAACATTAATATATAGAGGATCAAATATAATAGGGAGGTTAAAAATGCAGGATTGAATGACTTTATATAGCTTAAATGCTGCATTTTTCTTACTACTAGAGCTGCAGACTACAGGTGTTTGCAAAAACATATGATCAATCAGTCAAATTCTAGATTTGATGAGATATTGTAGTAAATTTAAACTCAGTTTTTAAAAAGACTCTAAGATCTAAGTTTTATTTTCTTAATAAAGTTATTGTGGTAAGTAATATCAAGAATAAGATGCAAAGATGACTTGTTTTAATGCAAACAGATATACTCACTAACAGTCTCAACTTAATGTTATAAAAGGTGGGCAAGACCCATTTTTTAGAGCTGTAATAACACATTAGATTCAACAATATATTAAAAAAAAAAAAAGGTTTAACCCAAAAGAAAAATTTAAATACAAAAATTAAAACCAGTCTTCCATATCCAACACACATCTATCGTGGATGTAGACATTACACTGGACACATTGTAAGATAAACTCTTTGCAAGGATCACCACAATTGTGACATTTAGGGCTGTCCTCAGTTTCCTCAATGAAAGTAAGTGGGTGTGGATGAAAGCCAAATGTGTAAGTATCTCCAAACCAAATATTTGTGTATTTCCCAAGAATACAATTGGGATGAGCAGGATAAGTGCAATTTTNTGGGTACTTTTTTATTTTAGGAAACTTGGTTATTTAGTAATTGAAGCTTAAAGTTCCTACTGGGGTGAATTATGCAGTGCCTTACTTTGAACTATTTATCCTCCTGAGACCCAAGCCTGTCTACAGGGTTAACTAAGGCTCGATGCTAACCAAACCTAAGGATTACAATGTCCTGCTTTGGAGTTGATATTCTAAGTTGTTGCACTATTAAATTACGCCAGTATAACTTGATCCATGTGGGTGATTTGATTTTTGTAGGTGTGGCAAGATTTTTGGATAACTAAAAATGTTGACGAGTGAGGTGAACTAATATCAAATCCAAATGGTCCCCTGGATCATAATCCAAATCAGTAATAGTAATTTCAAAAGTTAAATTTTGAGTAAATTCTAGCTCAAAAGTTTTATCTTTTTCTCTTTTTTTTGGAGAATGTCAAAAGTTATCATTTAAATGTAACAAGAGATAAAATTTCATTTGTGTATAACCTAGAAAAAGATGCATAAATAAATCATATAAATGAATGAGAAAATTAAATGTTAGTATGGACATGATTGGAAACACAAAAGGAAAGGAAAAAAAGAAATAGGAAATGTTACTATGAAGTATTTAAGTCTAAGTTGGCAAGCAAGCATATGTCTTGCCTACTTGCCTACTTGCTTCCTTTATTCTTTCTTTCTTTCTTTGTTTTCTTGTTTTAGAGTAAGTATTTATTCTTTGACACAATGGCATGAAAATCCTTTGAGTGGAACATGGTATATCTTCTTTGACACATTGACATGATAATCCTATATATAGTAGATGTTATATAGGGATTTCATATGAAGTTAGACTTAAGAAAAAAAATTGAAAGTGAGCATATTTGGAAGCTTCCTTAAGTGTGTTTTGAAGCCAAAATTGAATTCTTATTTCTGTAAGTATTGATAGTTTCCTTTGTAAATTTGTTCATATGCATGTGTGTTTTTGTATTGGTATTTATAAACGATAGGTTACTTTGCTTAAAATTTGTCACATAGTTACATGTAGTAAGATTTTATTGTGCTTGATACTATATTTTTGTGAAATATATTATGCTAAATGGTTTGGTTTATGTTACATTTAATGCAATTTGGATAAATAGTATAACTCAATTATTTTTCACAAATCACTCTTTTCTTTAATCACGTTTTTATTTAATATCTATTATAGGATAATCATACAAAATTTCAAAATTATTAGTTTCCATTTATTGTTAAATTTATAAAGTTTGTTATTTGTTGTATTTAAGTATAAAAAAAAAAATCACTCTTCATAGATTAGTGAGTTTTTAATGTCTAATCACCTTGATTTTCGGAAAGAATAATAGATCACCTTAATATTTAATTAGCATGATAGTTGGAGAAAAAAATTTAGTCCAATAATAAGATTACAAACTATTATTATGAAAGAATGGTATTGAGGAATATAACTTCTATAGAAGTTAATTATTCAAAAAAAAAGAAAAATAAATAAAACTTCGGTAAAAGTTGCCCAAAAGTCAAACTTGAACATTTTGTATTAAATGTTCATTTTATCCGATATTAATAGTAAGATATTACATTCATTCTCAATGTTACCAAATCTTTGTTTTTTTCTTCTTATTTATCACATGTGGGAAAGAGAGAATTTCAATCAATATATAATAAATAAAAAATAAAAATTTAAGCGACGATAGACTCAATATTAAAAAAGAAATGTTTTTATTAATAAAAAATTGCTTTATTGCAATTCACATTAAAAATGGATTAAAATTGAACTAAGCTTGCTTGAGTTTATGTGAAACTCTAAAAGACTTTGCTCATTCATTTTTGAATTTCCAAACTACAATTACTACTGAACTTTCTTATAATGGTGTTGTTGGATTAGTTTTGTTGTTTTGACTTTTGAGTTGTATTGGCTAAATTGGGTAAGGAAAAACTTGCATAAAGAACATTAATATGTATTGAATAAAGGTAAACTTAGATTTGTGTTAAATGATTTTAAATAAATGATAACGTTTGGCATAAACAAAAGAAAAAAAAAGTAAAAAAAAATTATAATTTTCTATTAACAAGATTGGAGAATCAATTAAAACCATAGTTTGAATTTTTGTTGTGCAAGCATTCTTATTATTTATTCCTAACTTTGTAGATGCATTCTTTTTTTTTTTTTTTAAATCACTTTTATTTTTAATAAATCAAGTAGAATAATTCCTATATAAAACTTTCTTTCTTTTTTTTTTCTTTTTTTTTTTGAGAATGTCAAAAGTTATCATTTAAATGTAACATGAGATAAAATTTCATTTGTGTATAACCTAGAAAAAGATGCATAAATAAATCATATAAATGAATGAGAAAATTAAATGTTAGTATGGACATATTTGGAAACACAAAAGGAAAGGAAAAAAAAAAAAAAAAAAAAGAAAAAGGAAATGTTACTATGAAGTATTTAAGTCTAAGTTGGCAAGCAAGCATATGCCTTGCCTACTTGCCTACTTGTTCCTTTATTCTTTCTTTCTTTCTTTTGTTTTCTTTGTTTTGGAGCAAATATTTATTCTTTGACACAATGGTATGAAAATCCTTTGAGTTGAACAAGCATATCTTCTTTGACACATTGACATGACAATGTTATATATAGTAGATGTTATATAGGGATTTTATATGAAGTTAGAGTTTAAAAAAAATTGAAAGTGAGCATATTTTGGAAGCTTCCTTAAGTGTGTTTTGAAGCCAAAATTGGATTCTTATTGCTGTAAGTATTGATAGTTGCCTTTGTAAATTTGTTCATATGCATGTGTGTTTTTGTATTGGTATTTATAAACAATAGGTTACTTTGCTTAAAATTTGTCACATAGATGTTAAATGTAGTAAGATTTTATTGCGCTTGATACTATATTTTTGTGAGATATATTACTACTAGATGATTTGGTTTATGTTACATTTAATGCAATTGGACAAATGGTATATCACTCAATTATTTTTCACAAATCACTCTTTTCTTTAATCACGTTTTTATTTAATATCTATTATAGGATAATCATACAAAATTTCAAAATTATTAGTTGCCATTTATTGTTAAATTTATAAAATTTGTTATTTGTTGTATTTAAGTATAAAAAATATATATAATCTCTCTTCATAGATTAGTGAGTTTTTAATGTCTAATCACCTTGATTTTCGGAAAGAGTAATAGATCGCCTTAATATTTAACTAGCATGATAGTTGGAGAAAAAAGATTTAGTCCAATAATAGGATTACAAACTATTATTATTGAAGAATGGTATTAAGAAATAAACTTCTAGAGAAGTTAATTATCCAAAAAAAGAAAAAGAAAAATAAATAAAACTTCGGTAAAAGTTGCCCAAATGTCAAACTTGAACATATTTGTATTAAACGTTCATTTTATCCCATATTAATAGTAAGATAGCTTATATTCATTCTCAAACGTTACCAATTCTTTTTTTTCTTCTTTATTTACATGTGGGGAAGAGAAAACAAAAAAAAAAAAAAAAAAAAATAAAAAATTAAGGACTATAAAGACTCAATATTAAAAAGAAAATTATGTTTTTTAAAAAAAATTGCTTCTAATTTGCTTTAAAACTGGAGAAAATTACAGACGCTTGAATCTTTCCAAAATTCCTTAAGATATTGAATACAAAAGTTTCCTAAAATAAAAAGTACCCAAGGATCCGATTGCAATATACCAAACAGCAAACAATATCAAATAACTTTTTTGAGAGAAAAGATGCTCAGATAGGTTAATGGAAATTATAAAATACAACAGAACTTAACAAAGCCATTATCCAAAGTAACTTAGTTGGCTACATTGATCCAATTTTTCCATTCAGCTCTATTTAGAGTCAATGTCCCCTACTCCCCTGTTAAATCATTGATAATGGCAATAAAAAATAGAATACTGAATGAATGCATTCACTAAATTCAAGATGTAGCTTTGAGGAAAATATATAGAAAATTTGATTAAGACAGTTTTTAATTATTTAAGCAAAGACCACTGAGCTAACTAGTAAGGAGTTCTTTATTTCTTTACTTTTTCTCTCAATGTAGAACTCAACCCTCACAGATGCACTAAGAACAGTTGCTGACTTTGATTTGGTTTGTTATCCCTCTTCTTGTTGTGTTCAAGTTGGCTAGTCTCCACAAGAAGTCACCAAACCGACTTTGTAGCGGTAATCTATGTTTTTTGTTGAAAAGAGCTCTTTGGGTGTATTTGGGATTGGGTTTTGTGAATGTTTTGTGCCACTATTGTAGTAACCTTTTTTAGTGAAATCTTCTTCTCAATGCCACTAGTGGACGTATGTCTAAAGCTAAACTATGTAAATCTCTATGTTCCCCATGTGGTTTTTTTTTTTTCTTTTTCTCTCTCTCTCTCTCTATTTTGCATACATCCTCCATAATGGATCACACACATAACACACACACACACACAGATCACCAAAAGTCCATAAATATCACAATAATCATATAATTCTGGCCTCAGCCAATCCACCACCCCAACAGCAGATCATATTAAAGTTCATATCAGCATGAAATTTAATGTTTGTTTCATAACATTACTTTGAAAGACATAGTAATCCATCTCACAATATCCAATCACCACCACGGATAAAAATAGGCTGTCCGTTGACCTTGAACAACTTGTAAAGCAAAAATTTATAGACTACATGTCCTAATATCAAAATAAAAACCTATGTAAAATGTCCTAGAAGGCATATAAAGCAATACCTTCCCCCTATGGCGTTATCAATATGGCTCTCAATTTTTCAGAAGCCAAATATATGGCTCCAAGCATCAGACTCTCCATATCCCTTTACATCAACAGTAATATGAACACTGTACAATGATTGTTTTTCCATACCGTTCGGCCACCATAAGTCAATCTTGTAGAAGAAAAGCTACAGATGCATATCATTATAACGTATAACAGAAGTATTGAGAGCCTTAAACTAGATAAAAATGCAACATATTTGAATCCATAATAATCGGATGGTCCAAATGCTCAGAGACGAAAAAAATTACAATAATTCAAGGCAAGGATAAGTAATGAAGGCTATATCCCTTCCATTATTCAGCCACAGTATGCAATTTTTTTAACTTGGAGGAGGTGGGTTTCTTTCATGCTTTCACATCTCTTCAATGGTAATGTACACTATCAATGAAATGAATTGAGAAGGAAGTCCATTGCCTAAATTTACAAAATCATGCTATGATTTTGTATGATATTGACAAGACAAATAAAAAAGATGAAAAATCAAATTCCATTTTACCAAATCAAAAGCAGAAGGTACGAGCATCAAAGACAAACACACAAACTAACATGGACAACCGCAGAGGCCAACAATGGTTAAGCTTTAGGACATGCTCTAGTAAGAATCGTGCGGCTTAACCATTGTTGACCTTTGCAGTTTTCCATGTTAGTCTGTGTCTCTGTCTTTGATACTCCTACATTCTGCATATATATATATATATATATAAAACAAGGTGAACCACTATCACTACAGTAAATTCTATACCTCAAATAGACAAAAACAAAAGCAATCCTTTAGTTGACAAAAGAAAAACGGGAACTAAGAGTAAAAAAGAGAGGGTGTCCCAAGTGTTAAGTATGAGGAGGAATGTATTAACACCAAAAGATATCGAGCCTTAGTTAACCCTGTAGACAGGCTTGGGTCTCAAGAGGATAAATCGTTCAAAGTAAGGCACTGCATAATTCACCCCAGTAGGAACTTTAAAGCTTCAATTACTAAATAACCAAGTTTCCTAAAATAAAAAGTACCCAAGGATCCGATTGCAATATACCAAACAGCAAACAATATCAAATAACTTTTTTGAGAGAAAAGATGCTCAGATAGGTTAATGGAAATTATAAAATACAACAGAACTTAACAAAGCCATTATCCAAAGTAACTTAGTTGGCTACATTGATCCAATTTTTCCATTCAGCTCTATTTAGAGTCAATGTCCCCTACTCCCCTGTTAAATCATTGATAATGGCAATAAAAAATAGAATACTGAATGAATGCATTCACTAAATTCAAGATGTAGCTTTGAGGAAAATATATAGAAAATTTGATTAAGACAGTTTTTAATTATTTAAGCAAAGACCACTGAGCTAACTAGTAAGGAGTTCTTTATTTCTTTACTTTTTCTCTCAATGTAGAACTCAACCCTCACAGATGCACTAAGAACAGTTGCTGACTTTGATTTGGTTTGTTATCCCTCTTCTTGTTGTGTTCGAGTTGGCTAGTCTCCACAAGAAGTCACCAAACCGACTTTGTAGCGGTAATCTATGTTTTTTGTTGAAAAGAGCTCTTTGGGTGTATTTGGGATTGGGTTTTGTGAATCTTTTGTGCCACTATTGTAGTCACCTTTTTTAGTGAAATCTTCTTCTCAATGCCACTAGTGGACGTATGTCTAAAGCTAAACTATGTAAATCTCTATGTTCCCCCATGTGGTTTTTTTTTTTTTTCTTTCTCTCTCTCTCTCTCTCTCTCTCTATTTTGCATACACCCTCCATAATGGATCGCACACATAACACACAGACACAGAGATCACCAAAAGTCCATAAATATCACAATAATCATATAATTCTGGCCTCAGCCAATCCACCATAAGTCAATCTTGTAGAAGAAAAGCTACAGATGCATATCATTATAACGTATAACAGAAGTATTGAGAGCCTTAAACTAGATAAAAATGCAACATATTTGAATCCATAATAATAGGATGGTCCAAATGCTCAGAGACAAAAAAAAATTACAATAATTCAAGGCAAGGATAAGTAATGAAGGCTATATCCCTTCCATTATTCAGCCACAGTATGCAATTTTTTTAACTTGGAGGAGGTGGGTTTCTTTCATGCTTTCACATCTCTTCAATGGTAATGTACAATATCAATGAAATGAATCGAGAAGGAAGTCCATTGCCTAAATTTACAAAATCATGCTATGATTTTGTATGATATTGACAAGACAAATAAAAAAGATGAAAAATCAAATTCCATTTTACCAAATCAAAAGCAGAAGGTATGAGCATCAAAGACAAACACACAAACTAACATGGAAAACCGCAGAGGCCAACAATGGTTAAGCTTTAGGACATGCTCTAGTAAGAATCGTGCGGCTTAACCATTGTTGACCTCTGCAGTTTTCCATGTTAGTCTGTGTCTCTGTCTTTGATACTCATACATTCTGCATATATATATATATATATATATAACAAGGTGAACCACTATCACTACAGTAAATTCTATGCCTCAAATAGACAAAAACAAAAGCAATCCTTTAGTTGACAAAAGAAAAACGGGAACTAAGAGTAAAAAAGAGAGGGTGTCCCAAGTGTTAAGTATGAGGAGGAATGTATTAACACCAAAAGAGCCAAGGTTATTAATAAGAGACTGAATTCAATAAGAATGTGGTGTAAAGGTTAGTTTTACACCTTCCGAGTCCAACAACAGTGTGCCACATCAGACTTTTGCAAATAAAAGGTTAAGTACTACCACACTCAAACACTACCTCAACATTATCAAGAACTAAAACAAATACTGATTAATAAGAAAATTAAAACCCAGCCATGCAAAACCCAAAACCATTTAAAATGAAGAAGTCGCTGGAGATTCTGCCAGTGATGGAGAGAAGCCAAAGAAGACGTGGTGACTCCATCCCCCACTACTATCAACACTATGGGTGTTCAAAACTCCAGCTAATATAGATGTTCTATTAATTTGAGTTCATATTTTCCACTTTGTTGACACCTTTAATGGGTATAAAATTGATGGAATCCAAAGAAAAGGTGTTTAGCCATGGTTACAGCAATAAATATCCAGTAGTTTCCTTCACAAAATGTCTTTAGGTTCTTATGAAATATCTTCAACTTCAAGGTTGATGTAGAGGCATTTTGAGTTTTGACGCTGACATCTTTTACAGTCACTGGTGGCGTCACTGGATAATTCATGGCACAACATCTCCAGCAGCAAATTCTTGGCTCAACTGCGTGTACTAGAAGAAGTTTGGGGTTTTTAATTATCTGTGTCATAGTGTTTAAAGGGAGAATGATTATGTGTGGTTGGACCTAATTTTTGTTTAATAAACAGACTTCCATGATAAGTATTGCAGGTTGCATAAGATATAAGTCGACAAGTCTTCTTCACCTCAATTGGGAAGAAGGATGTAGATAGCTCAAGTAGCCTAGTTCCTAAACGTTAACTCCAAGCCTGTCTAATCTTGTTTGTTGATATTCCATGAGGGGCAATCCAATGGGTGTATATTGCAATCCAGCAGGGATTGACAAGTGTTGGCTATGAAGATGCTCTACTAAACAAATGTTTCCTGCAACTCCCGTTATTACTTGGATATTCAAAGAACACTCAGCAACCCAGTCACTTCTATCTTCTAACTGTGTTGTAGCATGCATATATACCGTCTTGCGATTGTAAAAAAATGATGAAACCATGTGGGGATCAATTATTCCCACTGGCTGCATCAAATAATAAAGCATCCTATCTGAATTATCTGATTACAATAAGGAAAGAACAATTCTCCCGACGGAACAAAAGCACCATTAAATATTGGAAGTCTAATTAAGAAAAAAATAAAAGTTAATAAGGAACGGCAGAAGAAATCTACACTACATGTTTCATAACCATGCATATCTACAGCTTATGAGGATACTGCTAATGTTTACACTAGTGCTTTCATTCTAGGAGTTCCAAATATCATTAACATGATAGTTTATCACATATCTATTGTCATGGAAGGAAGTTCTACAATACAGCTCACCTCAGTTATTGATACAGACACCTCATCCCATATGCCAGTGTTCCTTCCCCTGTAATTGTACAAATGTCAAGTACTTAGAAACAGAATTATTTTTCTTTAATATATTCTATAAATATATGGTTCATTCAACTAGCAAGAGAACATATGGATAGGTTACAATAGGATGAAAACATATTGTTAAATATAAAGACACAATAAGAAGTGAAAGTCCATGGAATTTCCTTTACTTTATTACGAGAGGATGCATACAGAAGTTCAGGCATCCTGTGACTTTCCCTTTCAAAACCCTTTTCTTTATGAGTAAATAATTCATTAAAGAGCAAAGGTGCAACCCATGTACAAGGGGAGTGTGCAAGAGATACATTGATAATTACAAAGATCAAGCATCTAAATTAGAAATGGAAAACTGTCTTGAAGCTGATATCCACTCATATTAGGATCTAAGAAATAGAAAAATGTTTGGAACTTTGAAGGATAAAACATTATTTATATTTAATGAATCCACTGTATATTTTATGTATATATGTTGTCCTACCAGGTCAAACTTAGTTAACAAGATTTTGTATCCCTTAAAAAATCCTAACTAGTAAGTCCATCCGTGCTCACATCTAATCTCCAAACTTACCTTCAGCAGTTCACCCAGTGCCTTGGTCCATTTTTGTCACCAAGACACCCAGCACATATTTCAAGAACATATGTCATATTAATAAACTTATCAACAGCTTACTCTGAAAAGTTGTAAAAGACCAGAATGTGTAATACTCTCCCCCAGAATCAGCAATATCTATAATTGCTCTCCCCCAGAGTTGCCAAAACACAGCTAAAACAGCTAACTCCAAAGTAAATGTTTATGAGGTAACTAAAACATCTATATCCCGTGCTCAACGCAGCAAAAGGCAGAATAGTACACAGGTCATTCAACTTCATGCTTGACAGTCTATGTATTGAACAACTAATGATCCTCATTCAAAATTTCTTAAAATCATCCATTTTCTAATTGTACTGCAATATGCAAGGCTTTCCATTTCAAATATTACCACATACACTTCACATTTTGCAGGTAACCAAACATAAATAACAAGCCTAAATAAGTGTAACCAATTATTTCCTTCTTTTTATTTCTATTGGCGAGATTTACATGAAAATTTCATGAATTTCAGTGAAATATCAAGACCGAACTTAAGCAATTACAACCATCATTAGAATCCAACCCTGTAAAATTAATGGCGTATATGGTAAAAATTGTGATGAGCAGGGTTGAAAATTTTGATTTGTGAAGCCAAAATGCATTCTTCCTACCCAACCCAACACATAACTTACAAAACCCAATAAGTTTAACCAAAATTCACAAGTAATTGCAAAATTTTAAATGAATAAAGATTGAAGAGAGTGAAAGATAAATTTACGTTCCGGGAACGACGGCGTTTAACCAGGGGAAGGTGGTGAGTTCCACCGCTCAAGTTAACCTCCGTGGACATCGCTGCTGTGAGTCTTCCATGTACTCGCCATTTAAGCCAACCGAGTCATGAATCGCTTACAAATGAGAGAGTGAGAGTCGCTGGTCAGTGTCTGATTCTTTTGAGTCTGTCGGTGTGTGAGAGAGAGAGAGAGAGAGAGAGAGAGAGAGACAAAGGAAAGAATAGGGGTAGTTTTGGTAATTTGACAATAGGAGGTGGGGC
This sequence comes from Quercus suber, assembly GCF_002906115.3. Taxonomy (NCBI): domain Eukaryota; kingdom Viridiplantae; phylum Streptophyta; class Magnoliopsida; order Fagales; family Fagaceae; genus Quercus; species Quercus suber. The sequence continues at coordinate 494,479 of NW_027069966.1, read as the reverse complement.
CGAAACAGCTAGTGGATGATGTGTTTTAAACTTTTGTTAAAGTGTCCCAAATGTTTATTTACAAATATTCCCAAACAGACTTCTTTTTCTTTTTTCTTTTTTCTTTTCCTTTTTTTTTTTTTTTTTTTGGGGGGGGGGGGTAGAAATATTAAAGTTTTTAAAAACAGTTATGTAATAAAATTTGAATTTTTTCATTAATAAAAATTCTAACAACAAGAGGTAAAATACTTATTACCGATAATTATAAAAGATGATATTACTCAATTTTAATGTGGGAGCATTGCAACTCTATAGGGGCGTTTGTATAAATGGTTAGAAAATGGTATTTTGAATTTAAAATAAACTATTGTAAAAAAATTATGATGAGTTGTAATTGTAAAACAAAATTTTGAGTTTTAAAAATGCTCTTTTAGCTTTTAAGCTCCCAAAACGACTAACCCAATGGACCTTATATAAGCCTAAAACAAACTGGCTTAGGTTGGCTTAGTAATAAGCTTGAAAAACAAACTCATATCTTGCTAAGTCTTTCAATTATTAAATAGGCTTTATAATATACTTGTATTGGATTGTGCTTGAGTTTGAACTTGAGCACGCACGGCTTGATTAATGAATTAATCCAAGTCAAGTTGAGTTTAAGTTTTTTGACTTTTTTACGAGCTCAAACTCAAACATAGTTTGTAAGCTTGGTTCAAGCTTATGCCGAGTTTGAACATTTTATATTTGTTGTTGAGTTGAGTTTGAATTAGGCTCGGCTAGTTTACAATCCTAAATTTCCGACCAATTTCTCCACGTCTATTTTCATCCTAAGTATAGCATCAATTTGATGAATTGCATAGATTATTTATTGCTTAAAGTCCCAAGAAAAGAATAAAGTTGTTCAAAGTCATTTTCTCCACACACACACACACACAACCAAAAAAAGAAAAAAAAAAAAAAAAAGTTGTTCAATGTCCATTGAAGCTTTCTTTAGGACTAGCAAAGTATAAAGTTGTTTTATACTTATTGGTTAAATCCAGTCTTGTTATGTAATATACCCCAAATACCTTCCAAATTTCCATTCTTGTCATGTAATATCTCCTTACTTGATCCTCTGAAGAAACCATAGGGATGGCAATAAAAGTCCGACCCGCAGATACCCGGTCCGGCTTGACCCTAATGGGTCGGATTTTACCCGGCCCGATAAGTACTAGGGTCGGGTATGGGTCTTTTAAAAAAAACCCCGAAGCGGGTCCGGGTCGGGTTCGAGTTTTTGTCATACCCGGCCCGGACCCGACCCGTTTAGATAGAAAATTACCAAAAACCCCATATATATATATATATATAAACTAAAAAACCCTACCTACTCACATATTCCACACTCAGCCTCCATCATTTCCCGAGTCACAGCCTCACTCTCCTCACCCTCTTCTCCCTCTCTCTCTCACTCTCACTCCCGGACTTATCCTCAACCTCTGACCTCTGTCACTCACCGCTGCCATCACACGATCTCACCGCCGGCCTCAAGCTCTGTCACCGTCGGTCTCAAGCTCTGTCATCGCCGGTCTCAAGATCGTCACAGGTTTGTTTGTTTCTTTCTTTGTCTTCTCTGAGCTCCGATCTATGTTCTCCAAGCGTAGCGCAACCAAGATCTGCCACCTCCACCAAGATCTGCCACAGCCAAGATCTCTCCTTCTTCTTCTTTTTTTTTTTTTTTAGGTTCATTACTTGGTACCTGAAATGGGTATTATTATGTATATTCATTTGTGGGATTTATTTTGTAGATTTTTGAAATTGATGTAATGGTCCCAGATTTGGATTTGGGAGATTTATTTTGTATATACTTAAACTTATGGCAAATCTTGTTGTAAGGAAGAATTTTTTTTATGTATTTGGGTTATGTATATAGGATTTATGTATGGGTTTGTGATTTTTATGTATTTTTTCTTGTGATTTCTGTATCTAAGGTTGTGATTTCTATATTTGGGTGTGTTTTGAAAGGGAAAATGAGAAATCTAAAAGTAAATTATTGTAGATTTATGTGAAATTTGAAATCTAAAATTATTGTAGAAATCTAAAATAATTATTGTAAATTAAATTAGTGTAAAAATCTGAGATTTATTAAATTAATTAC
>NW_027069966.1:451491-492363 GCF_002906115.3 Quercus suber | reverse complement strand
ACATACATATATATATATATGTGTGTGTGTGTGCGCGTGCGAATCAAAATAAAAAAAGGAAAAGAAATTTGACCTTTTTTTTTTTTTTTTTTTTAGAGTTTCAACCTATAACACAATAAACCAGAATAGAATTGCCAACCTTTTTTTTTTTTTTTTAGAGAGTTTCAACCTATAACGTCCGCTCTTGATAATATCTCTTTATTATCATACTAAAACACCAATTAGTTTTTAGTGTAGGCAAAAATTGAACCATCAAATCTCTTATTGTAGATGATGTCTCCTTTTCACCACATTTATAATATATATATATATATATATAATTATAAATGTTTACCATCACAAAACAATTTGAGATTAGCAAATGGGCTAGTCAATGAACTTTATCTTTGGTGAGATTTTGGGTAGTAAACAGTGGCCAAGGAGACTGAACCAATAATTCTTCACATTGGTCAGAAGAGAACACTTGTCAAATATTGATTGCATTTTCCAAAAAAATCTACCAAGCAATTATTGCATCTCCAATTTTGGCATAGATATTTTTTTTTTTTTATACTATTTACTTATTTAACTTTGTTACACTTCCTTTTTACAAGCGGGTTTTTTAAAGTCTCTAAAAAAAAAAAAAAAAGGTTGGCAATTCTATTCTGGTTTATTGTGTTATAGGTTGAAACTCTAAAAAAAAAAAAAAAAAAAAGGTTGGCAATTCTATTCTGGTTTATCAAAGACACAATGTATTTCCAGCAAACGTTTTGACTCTGAGGATAGCCCATACCCACAAAATATTGGCATGGATAGCAATTAGCAAATCAATCAACTCAACTCCAAGTCAGCTAGATTGTTATTTGTCCAATTACGGTTCTATTAATATATACCAGTAGGTTATTGAACTTAGTAGATGAGCTAACAAACCACACGGATATTAACTTCTTTTTTTGCTAACATTGATACTAACTGCTTCTATGAGAACACTCATCCGAAGATCAATATGAATGACCATCTTTTGGAACTTAAAATGTAAACCAATGCAAATGAAAAAAAAAACATGGCTAAATGCTTAAAATACACTTACAATCTTCAAGTTCGGAGTCAAATCTAATTCAGTCTAGTCGCTCTAATATGCCCCAATTATTACAACGATGTTAATCTAATGTGCAACTTTTGTTACAGTCTAGCCTGACTAAGACAATGGCTTTTTTTGTCCAAAGCAACATCATGTGTATGAGTTAAAAACAAAATTCTAACTAATGTTGATAGACCACATTAATATTATTGCAATACTCGAACGTGTAAATTATTAGTTGTCATAGTTGAAGATGCAATCTCAACCTTCGAGGGTGTATGGTATTTAAGCCCCCATAAAAATATTTAAAACTTTGTACAAGCCATATGAATTTTTGTAGATTTATTTTTTAAGATAACCCTCAACATCACACTGGGAAGCAAAAATACATAAAAGGTCACTTTTAGTTAAGACCTCTTTAAAATCTTTGGAGATATACATTTAAATTTATAAATTTGTAGTGACATTAAACTATGGAATTGTGGAGGGGAAGAGGCTAATTATAACAAAAAAAATAGCATACATCTCCAGCAAATTCTTCAGGTAGTAGCTAGTTCAAGTAGGGTTTGATCTGTACTAGTGAGAAAATATTTAGCAGCAGCAGCAGTAGCAGCAGCAGCCAGTAAGATAAAGCTTACAACACCAACTTTTAGAGTAAATAATGGACCCAATGTTTCTTTTTTGTGCTTGCTATCATTCTGGACACTAGATACAAACTCGCTAGAGCATTTCACAGAAGGGTTTTTCATAAATGATGCATAGGAATCAATTTCTGCCCTTGTTAATGCGGGTTTCAAAGAATCCTTAACAATCTGGAAATGCCGATCACACACAACAGTAGCAGTAATGTCTTCCCTCAAAGCAACAATTCCAGCTTCCCTACACAGACCCTCCAGTTCAGCTCCTGTGAAAAGTTCGGTATCTCCTGCTATTCTTCTGAGATCAACATCCGGTCCTATTTTCATATTACGTGTATGTACACGAAGTATCTCATACCGACCTTCTAGATCGGGTAGTGGTACATATAGAACCTACAATTTCATTAATAAAACAAAGACAAGTCAAAAAAGACTTGCCTAAGACCCAAAAAACTAAATATTCAACAGGACACTAACAAGCCAATACCTTTTTTTCTTTTATAAGTAAGAAAGATGTATATTGAAAAAAACTGCTTAAGCAAAAAGAGCACAAAGCAAACCAGAAAAATTACAAGGGAAAACCACAAAAAGACCAATACTTGTTTCCCACACTAGACTATTAACTTTAATTGGAACAGTATATCTTACATAAAAGAGTACCACAAAAAGTTCAGGAATCTGAAGTAATATAGTGTTATCTCATGCAAGATGACAGGGATGCAAACGAATTCACTAACTCGCTATTTTGAAGTTCATAATCTCAAACTTTGCACTAACTAGAGAGAGACCAACTTTACAAGTATAATACTCACTATGAACATGAAGGACACAGTGAACAAACTTTCTTACCAGATCAAAGCGTCCAGGGCGCATAAGTGCAGCATCAATTGCGTGAGGACGATTTGTAGCAGCCAAAACAAGAATTCCCTTAAAAAGAAAATGAGCATAAACATGAATTAGAGGAAAAGAAACTAGAAGCTCTTTCCATTTTATCCTACAGAAAATTTTAAGATAACTGGAAAATAAAATAATTATTGCGCACAAATGCTTACTTTAGCCTCTTCTAAACCATCCATTTCAGTTAGTAAAGTAGATAGAAGCCTCTCTCCAACTGTAATGTTGCTGCTTGAACTTCCACTGCCATTTTAAATAATAGTAATAATAATCATATAGAGGAAGAAAAAAAAAACTACAAGTTTATTAATTGTGTTTGGATCCCATCCTAACACCTTCCGCTAGCTGATATCATACTTAATCCTGCATGGCAATAAATAGTTCATGGTTCTCTATAGAAAATTTGGTTGTTGGAATTTTGTGGACCATCTGACACAGTTCAACCACCTAATTGTTCAGGCTTGTATCACCAAGCAACCATTTTGAGTTTCCAGAATAGCAAAATACATACATACTAGAAAGGATTTAACATGTGCTGTACTCCTTGAATCATAGGAGTTGTAGGGAGACACACAATCAAAGTGATTTCATGCTGTCATCATTTGAAAGTGAACAGATCAATCCTTAGAATAAAAGGTTTAAGAAAATTTGACGGAAATTTCCTCCTGTAAGTGATTAATATTAAAAAATAATAAATAAATAAAATAAAATAAAAAACCTCATGTAAAAGGATGAAATACAGATGGTCTTATTTTAAGTATTATGAAAAACAAAATGAACTCATTTATAAAAAAATTAGCAAAGAAAAATTATTCCATTTCCACGTCCTTTGTAAAAATATCCAAATTATCCAATATAAATTTTTACAACTAGAATTGAAACAAAAAAATTGACAAGCATGATATCCTGTGGAAACCAACAGAAAGTGAACACTTACATCACAATCCTTCCATGTATCGCATCCCCACAATCATGAGTTCACATTATGTATTCTTAAGTTGTGCAAACATATCTTTGCATGTACCACAAAGTTTTATCTAGGCATGCTTGTGGAGGTTAGTGTCTAAACATATCTTTGCATGCACCACATAGTTTTATGCTAATGTCAAACACGTGGAGGGTAGTCATATTTAGCATGTATTAACAACACGACACAAGCAAACTAACCGTTTAGCAGCAACAACGTCTGCCTCATCAAAGAATATTATGCTTGGTGCTGCAAGGCGAGCTCTCTGAAATGTGTTCCGCAACAAAGCTTCTCCCTCTCCAACATACATCGAATACAATTCTGCACCACTGATTCATACTTTATGAATTTCCAAGGTGTACAAATCTAAAAGGTTGAACATAAAGATTTTCATAACCATAAGCCAAAGCCAGACATAAACTTAATCATAATCTGTTAAGGGATCAAATGTCAGGAAGGGCTCTTTTGAAGATAACAAAAATAGCCATTTTGGGAGTGCCAAAGAGAACATTTTGCCATTGGAAATATCATTTTTTTAGATTGAGGGAGAAAAAAAAAAACTCATCCAATAGCTTCTTAGTTCTTTAGGAACTATTCAAATTAGACAAGGAAAATCCTTCATTTTTTTTCTTTGTTGGTCTCTTCTTATGGCAAGTCCCTAGATTAGCTAATTCTGCACGGATTTTACTGCTAAGTGCTACGCTTGATTTGGAGGGATTAAGGGATTGTTTTAACCTCTTAGTTCATTATTGGTTCAGTCTCCTCGGCCACTGTTTACTACCCAAAATCTCACCAGAGGGTACGGCTCATTGACTAGCCCATTTGCTAATCTCAAGATTGTTTTATGATGGTAAACATTTATTTTGTCTACCACTTTGATTGAGAAACCAGATAGTTAAATTTGAAGATTTCAGTCTCAAATGCTTCTTTTTAATTTTCTGATGAGTAATCTCGACGTGCGTATAGCAGGTGATTCATAAAACAGGTGGACTTCCAACGCTAAGCATTTAATAACATCCAACAAATGCAGCATGAGCTACATATCAGTTGTTGGGACAAGCAAAAAGTTCGAACCTCAGGGAAAAAAAGGAAGCTTGGGCGGCATGAGCAGCAGCTTTAGCAAGGGTTGTTTTTGAGCATCCTGGAGGCCCATGGAGAAGAATTCCTCTTACAGGAGATATTCCCAGCCTTGAAAATGCAGCAGAATGTTTAATAGGCCACTCAACAGCTTGCCGGAGCTTTTTCTGTCCAAGAATAAAAAAAAGGTGTCCTTAGGAGTTCCACGAGGCATTCAATACAAAATGAGAAGCTTATATTACGAACCTTCAAATCTTTTAGTCCTCCAATATCTTCCCAAGTCACCTTTGGGATTTCCACAGTAACACCTCTTGTTATGCTGGGCCCAACTATGGTTTTTGCATGTTCCCAGTCTTCAATTGTTAAGCTGAGCACACTGGCATCTTCATTTGCATCAGAAGACCTTTTGACTGCAAATATGGTAGCCTCACGACATAAAGCTTCCATGTCAGCCCCAACATAGCCATTGCAAGATGCAGCTATGGTCCTTAAGTCAACATTGGGATCTAAAGGAACCTTCTTTGTGTAGAGCTGAAAATTAATTAACACAAATAATGTCAACCTTCAGCCAATAATAGTGTACTTAACTATCCAACCTCCTATCAAACTAGCTAAAAGATTTAAAATTAGTTTGAAGCACTACTGGCAGCATTTTGGGAGACTGATGAGTGTCATAGGATAATGGACCCAAGGATGGCTCATAAATTTAAGAGACTCATGCTAACCTTGAGAATTTGAAGGCGTTCCTCCTCAGTAGGTGTAGTAACTTCAACTTCAGCATCAAAGCGCCCTGATCTTCTTAGTGCAGGATCAATTGCATCCACTCTTCGTACACAGAAATCAGATTTTAAAAATATATTTAAAGGTTTATACAAACAGTAAAAAATACAAAACAAAGGAAATGGAACTGGTAATCGAAATTATATGATATTGAACTCATAGTACAATTCAATTGCCTTAAGTTCTGTAGAAGATCAGGTAGACTCAAAAGTTTAAATCACGACGAAACAACAGCTCATTGCCCACAATAAGCCTTATGAAATAAGCTTTGACATAGAACGAATGGTAATAACCAATTATAAAATTTTCACACAATTCAATTTAAGAAATTGCTACAATCAAGATATAATAATAAAAAATCACAAAATTACAGCAGGAAAGCTACAGAAAAATGCACTAAGGCAACCTGAAATCATATATTTGTAGCAACTCCAAATATATTCTATAATTTAATAACCAATAATGAAAAATATGTTGACAAAGTAAATTTCTTAAGAAACTCTTATAGATAATAATCAAGTTTGTAGGAAAATAGAGCAGCAGAAACTCTAACTCTATAGATCTGAGAGAGACAATAACCTGTTAGTGGAGGCAACTACGACAACTTGTGGTGCAGAATTTGAGGAAGGTTTACTGGAGTCCATTAGTGTAAACAGCTGAGAGGCTACACGGACATCTTGCTCCCTTCTGCATATGAAACATCACTTCTTACAATCAGTGTCACAGGGACGCAGTTCAGCTATGTGCCCTGTTCCACATCACCTTATAGGCAAATAATGAAAAAAGCATATGGCATTATATCTGCAGTGTGCCTCAAATGTCAATGCACATGTTCACGCACAGAACAGTTAAAAAAGATAGGTGTTGAAGAGCAGATAGAGATCAGAAAAGCTTGAGTTTTTGGCCACTAGAAATTTAGTCAACAAGACACTAGAAATTTTATCTCATTGCACATGATCAACATCATCCACAGTTCAATTACCAAGGATATGATACTCACAATACCATCCCCCTTGACTAGAGCCTAATGAAACTATGATAACTCCAATACCAAAGGGCCAGAAACTCAAATGAAGCCAACCTAACAAAGTCTTGATTTGCAACACTACCTAATACCATATTTTTCAATAAACATATACCCACCTCAACCCACTTACATCATAAGCCCCAACTTACGGAGGAAAAAAAAAAGAATCTTCCTCTCCTCTCCTGTCTCTCCTTATAACACCTTCAAGTATTCAATTTCCTTATGCTATTATTTTTTTTGCAATGCATATTAATAGAAAGTGCAGTTCAAAAGTCCATACAACAAATGGTGAGGTAACAAATACATCAATGTTCTCATCTACATACCTAAAATCACGACGAGGACAGAGTGCATCTATTTCATCGATAAAGATAACTGATGGCTTGCCCAACATTGCATGGGATGATGCCTCTGAAAATGCCTCCCTCAAAACTTTCTCACTTTCTCCAGCATGTGCTCTATGAACAGAGTGTGGACTGCAGAACACACCCACGAATAAAATCAATCGTAAAATGATGAAACAAATAAAAAGTCTGAAGGAAATGAAACTAGAAACCTTTAAGAGAACAAAGGCTTCAGCACCACACAAAGAGTGTTCAAAATCTAAAGCAAAGAACATGCAAGTAAGTGATGATCCCATACCTGATAATGATTAAATGTGCACCACATTCCTGAACAACAGCCCGTACCAAACTTGTCTAGGATAGCAAGGAAAAAAAAAAGAAAAGAAAAAGGAATTAATCTCATAACTTCGAATACAAGCAAACCAAACCAAGGCATCATCTCATCGCCAACAATAAGCTACCCAGACTTGAATTAGACAGACAAACCTAGATAAGCATACATGTAGGCAAAAAGAGAATCTAGATAAAGAACATGGACTTAGATGTGAACCCTGTCTTCACCATTCCCTGCAAAGAGTCAGCCTCCATTGACTGTGCAAAAGAATTGAGTTACAGAAAATTCACCCAAAAAAATTGTAGTACAAATTTTCACTTGGTTTCTCGTTTTCTTTTTGAGAACCAAACATAACCAACAAAACTTGAACCGACAATTTCGGGGTATAACCAGCTTCCCACTACTCAACCGAAAAAATCAAAACTTGCCCAAACCTACAATACCCACTTGTCAAGAACACAAAATTGTGTAAAGATATTAACAGTTTCATCAAAAGTGCACACACATTTCTTTCCTGAGACTGCATTTTTTAAACAAATAAAATCTTTAAAGAAAAAAATTTCACTGCCACTAAACTAATAGGGGAAAAAAATGGAAATCATTCCTCGAAATTCGTTTTTATTTTTTTATAATGTAGGGAACCTTTCTAAAGAAAAGTCCTTTAGACTCGCCTCTACCCATAAAAATCTACGGGCAACTAACCCCAGCCGCCAGAACTAGTTACCAGGGTAATCCAAGGTCATTCACCCTGACGGAGGTTTATGCTCATGCCCAGGACCAAAAACATACCTCAAACTTCATTGACAAATTCCCACAAAAGCAACTCATTACCTATATATTCTTTGGCCAAGCTATAAAAAAAAAAAAAAAAAAAAGGAATTAATCTCATAACTTCGGATAAAAGCAAACCAAACCAAGGCATCATCTCATTGCCAACAACAAGGTACCCAGACTTGAATTAGACAGACAAACCTAGATAAGCATACATGTAGGCAAAAAGAGAATCTAAATAAAGAACATGGACATAGATGTGAACCCTGTCTTCACCATTCCCTGCAAAGAGTCAGCCCTCCATTGACTGTGCAAAAGAATGAGTTACAGAAAATTCACCCAAAAAAATTGTAGTACAAATTTTCACTTGGTTTCTCGTTTTCTTTTTGAGAACCAAACATAACCAACAAAACTTGAACCGACAATTTCGGGGTATAACCAGCTTCCCACTACTCAACCGAAAAAATCAAAACTTGCCCAAACCTACAATACCCACTTGTCAAGAACACAAAATTGTGTAAAGATATTAACAGTTTCATCAAAAGTGCACACACATTTCTTTCCTGAGACTGCATTTTTTAAACAAATAAAATCTTTAAAGAAAAAAATTTCACTGCCACTAAACTAATAGGGGAAAAAAATGGAAATCATTCCTCGAAATTCGTTCTTATTTTTTTATAATGTAGGGAACCTTTCTAAAGAAAAGTCCTTTAGACTCGCCTCTACCCATAAAAATCTACGGGCAACTAACCCCAGCCACCAGAACCAGTTACCAGGGTAATCCAGGGTCATTCACCCTGACGGAGGTTTATGCTCATGTCCAGGACCAAAAACATACCTCAAACTTCATTGACAAATTCCCACAAAAGCAACTCATTACCTATATATTCTTTGGCCAAGCTAAATGAATCCCATTTCACAACAGAACATATTTAAGTCTACACAAAACAAAACCCATTAAAGCATATATATATATATGTATAAGTTGGCAGAGAGAAATACCTTTCCAGTGCCTGGTGGACCATAGAGAAGCAAACCTTTGGGCCACTGGAAGCAAACCCAGAAAGCAATTAGGCTAAAACTAAAGGTAGAACATAATACTAATTAATAACAACGATTAAGATCATTGAATACGAAATAAAAGGTAAATAAAGTTAGAGTCTTTGTTTGTTTGTTTGTATGTAAGTACTTACTTTGAGACCGAGTTTTTTAGCTTGTGAAGAGTAATAGAGAGGAAAAGTGATGAGCTCTCTGAGTGCTTGAAGGGCTTCAGCGTTTCCTGCTATTGCTTCTTCTGCTCTCCACTGCTTGTTTTCGTTGTTGTCGTTGCTGATGTTGCTGCCTTCGCTTTCCATTTGATTCGACAGAGACCCACAGTGGGTGTTGTGTGTGCTCTGCACAAATAAAAAAGAGAGAAACAGAGGGAAAACGACCTTCGCCTGAGGATTACACAGGTTCGTGGGTTCAATCCGAGCTTGGGTTCGTGGGTTTCGCCGCCTGGTTCGTGGGTTCACCAACTGGGTTCGCCGCTGGGTTCGTGGTTGATCTCTTGCTTCATGTGGTTTCTGCTTTGATCTCTTGTTTGTGTTCGTGTTTTTGTTATTTCTTTAGTTGTCGTGGATTTTTTTTTCAGAGGGAGAAGAGGAAGAAGAAGAAGAAGAAGAGACTGAGGCTTATTGGTTTTCTTTTGTGGAACTCAGGGTTTAAAACTCAACTTCCCGGTGAATTTTCATTGAAATCAAGTCCCTTACCCTCCAGGCTTTAGTTTACTAAATAGTTTAGCAACTATGGAAACTAATAAAATTGTTTTAAAATTGGTATTATTTTGAAAAAAAAAAAAATCCCCAAAACTCATATATGGGTACCATCAATTTTTCCATAAAAAGTTTTAGATAAATTGCAAAACATTTGAGGTTATTTGAATTTTACAATTTATTTCTATTAGCAAAATTAACCTCTCCGTTAATGATATGATGACATGTCCGTTAAGTGTCACATCGGCAAACAGAGCACTCTATTTGTATATCTACCTACTCTCTCCAAAAGTTATTTGGGCAAGTTTCTCAACCCCCCCCCCCCTTTTTTTGGGGGGGGTGGGGGGGGCGAGTATAAATCAAGAAAAGGTACAAAAAAAATTAATTTTCAATCAATTAAAAAAAATCATTTATTGTTTTCTCAACCAAAAAAAAATCATTTATTGAAAATGAATTCAAAATGTTTTAAATTCTTAAAAAAATTATGATTGATTATATACTTTGAAGCAATTTCCTTTTTAATGTACAAAATCAAGTAGCCTTTATTTATTTATTTTTTTTCCTTTTTACAAAACCTAGTTTTGACAATATTTTTGACTAAAATTGCTCATCTTGTAGTTATAGTAGAAACTATAATCACTTTATAAACAAGTTAAAGGAATTGTTGATCTTTTAATTCTTAACAATGTATTGTTCGGCACCGAGAATAAAAAGGAAGAAAAATGTGTACTTCAAATGTACTATTATCCCATAAAAATTTTAAGGAGAGAGAGAGAGAGAAGAAACACACATTCGGACAATCACTACAAAAAACGAGGTCTATAGCCACGTTTGAAAAATGCAGCTATTGACATTTTTTGGGAAATTTAGACTCCGGTTAATAGAATTAACAAGTTTTAAATCCAAGTTGTTAATTAAATTTATTATGAATAAACCTTGTTAAGTCTACACAAAACAAAACCCATTAAAGCATATATATGTATGTATAAGTTGGCAGAGACTAGAGAGAAATACCTTTCCAGTGCCTGGTGGACCATAGAGAAGCAAACCTTTGGGCCACTGGAAGCAAACCCAGAAAGCAATTAGGCTAAAACTAAAGGTAGAACATAATACTAATTAATAACAACGATTAAGATCATTGAATACGAAATAAAAGGTAAATAAAGTTAGAGTCTTTGTATGTTTGTATGTCAGTACTTACTTTGAGACCGAGTTTTTTAGCTTGTGAAGAGTAATAGAGAGGAAAAGTGATGAGCTCTCTGAGTGCTTGAAGGGCTTCAGCGTTTCCTGCTATTGCTTCTTCTGCTCTCCACTGCTTGTTTTCGTTGTTGTCGTTGCTGATGTTGCTGCCTTCGCTTTCCATTTGATTCGACAGAGACCCACAGTGTGTGTTGTGTGTGCTCTGCACAAATAAAAAAAAAAAAGAGAAACAGAGGGAAAACGACCTTCGCCTGAGGATTACACAGGTTCGTGGGTTCAATCCGAGCTTGGGTTCGTGGGTTTCGCCGCCTGGTTCGTGGGTTCACCAACTGGGTTCGCCGCTGGGTTCGTGGTTGATCTCTTGCTTTATGTGGTTTCTGCTTTGATCTTTTGTTTGTGTTTGTGTTCGTGTTTTTGTTATTTCTTTGGTTGTCGTGGATTTTTTTTCAGAGGGAGAAGAGGAAGAAGAAGAAGAAGAGACTGGGGCTTATTGGTTTTCTCTTGTGGAACTCAGGGTTTAAAACTCAACTTCCCGGTGAATTTTCATTGAAATCAAGTCCCTTACCCTCCAGACTTTAGTTTACTAAATAGTTTAGCAACTATGGAAACTAATAAAATTGTTTTAAAATTGGTATTATTTAAAAAAAAAAAATTCCCCAAAACTCATATATGGGTACCATCAATTTTTTCATATAAAGTTTTAGATAAATTGCAAAATATTTGGAGTTATTTGAATTTTACAATTTATTTCCATTAGCAAAATTATCCTTTCCGTTAATGGTATGTTAACATGTCTGTTAAGTGCCACATCGGCAAATAGAGCACTCCATTTATATATTTATCTACTCTCTCCAAAAGTTATTTGGGTAAGTTTCTCCCAAAAAAAAAAAAAAAAAAAAGAAGAAGTTACTTTGCATTAATTTCCAAGCAATTGAAATTTGGTATCATTCTCTCATGATCACCATCAAATTTCAATATTTACCATTGTGTGTTCCTGTCTATGGCAATCTATGGGACATGACCTTGATGACACCTTCTAGCCACTCAAGGATACATTTCATTGCTTTCCACCAGGAAACCAACCTCTTCCATATCTAGCCTCCGTTTGGATGGAGATAAAAAATTAAAATTATTTTATTATTCAATTTATTTTTATTACTTTTTATGGCTTCATTGCATTTTTTTGGTACTATTCATGAGTTTCATTGTACTATTTTAACTAACTTTTACCTTTATTTACAATACTTTCAACAATAAGTTTTCAGTTTCAACAAAATAAACGGTATCCAAACACACCATAATATAAGGATCTCTTTAATAAACCTGCCCCAAGTTCTTTGATGGTTCATATCTCAAAATTTGTAAAAGTTCAAACAAGCACCTACAAGGATCACATAGTTCTAAGAGGGACAAATCGTGTACTTAAAACACACACAAAAACCCATATTGGACAAACTAATGCCTTTCAAAATAGAATGCTGATCCAGCAACAGTGAACATGCTAATGATGTATGTATGACTGAAATGAAAACACTGAAATGCAGTAAATATTCCTCTCTAAAGCATGTAGTAAGTCATCATTTTGACTAGCCTTAATGAGCTTGGTGCAGATAAGGTAGAGATGTCACGATGCAATAGTGGAAACTGGAAGGAGATGCTCAAGATGCTTTTTTCTCATGGGAATTACTATCAATCTGCAACTTGATATGGAATTGATTTAAAAGTAAAAGAATTCTCTAGTTCATTTTGTATAAAATATGATGCCATAAGCTACGAACACGAGGAGTTAATCTATCATTTTCCTTCACATGCAAACTAACACAATGGTGCGCATGAGAACTTGGTGATATAGACCACACACAGCTTGGTTGCATGCAGTACGTGAGTGAAGACATGGGAAAATGTTTAAAACCAATCACAAAGAATTAACCTAGGGCAAAAAAAAAAAAATACAAATTTGGGGTTTAGATTATTGAAAACAATGTTGAAACATACAATTAAGAGCATTCACATCTATATATCTAAAACAAAATAACAAAATATTTTCAGATTTCAAATTCCCACAACCAACCAATGGATATTCAAAGTAATTATAATTTTTATCCTTAACATTGAAACTATATAATGCACCACCAATCAAACTATCAAATATGCTGGAACTCTTACGTTAATTAAGAATTTAAGAACAACAAAAAAAGCCTCATGTTACCGTAATTCTTATTACCATTTACCAAAACCTCGAGTCCTTATGATTAGGGGAAAATACAAAACAAAAGGGATTGAACCCACGCATAGGATAACATGAGAATTGTAGAGAGTAAATGGCAAAAAAGCAAAAGCAACAGAGTAATGCAACTAAACAAAAAGCAATGCAGAGCAACCCTAATGAAACCAAACAGCACGTAGAGGCAAAGCAAGAGTAATAGCAAAATCGAAAACAAAAACCAACACACCGTATCGTCTGCCCGACGCCGATATGATTCTAGCCAAAACCCATTAAGCGAATACAACATAGCATCTCCCCAATGAAACTGTCTTAGTCCTTGAAACTTGATCCGTCTCAATCGCCAATTTGTCGGCATGCCAAAAATAGTGTATACGACCGATACTCCGACATTGTAAACGCCAACCTAAACCTTGTAAATGGTTTGAGAGGCAGAATCTTGGGAATAGAAAATAAGTGGTGGTTTGGGGACGTTGGAGATGCAAAGGAAGGGCCTGAGGGGAGATTTATGAGATTTTGAAGGGTTTATTTGAGATTTGGGCATCTCCCCAATGAAACTGTCTTAGTCCTTGAAACTTGATCCGTCTCAATCGCCAATTTGTCGGCATGCCAAAAATAGTGTATACGACCGATACTCCGACATTGTAAACGCCAACCTAAACCTTGTAAATGGTTTGAGAGGCAGAATCTTGGGAATAGAAAATAAGTGGTGGTTTGGGGACGTTGGAGATGCAAAGGAAGGGCCTGAGGGGAGATTTATGAGATTTTGAAGGGTTTATTTGAGATTTGGGCAATGAAGAAGAAGAAATAGAAGACGGATTGGAGTATATCAAAGTTTTGTTTGAATCAGATCAGTGTTTCAGATTTTGTTTATTAAAAAAATAAAAAATCAAAGAAAGCAAAAAAAGAAAACTCACCCTGTAACAGAGTACCGCCGGTTGAGGGAAGCAGGATTTTCAGAGAGAAACACCACCACCTTCTCCTCTATTCTCTATTTCATCTCCGTGTCCCAGGCCTCATCGCCTCTTTCTCTATTTCTCTCCGTGTCCCAGGCTTCTCTGTATCGCTAGGTTTTTTTTAGTTGCAAGCCCTTTAACCGTTGTTCTGTGGATAAGCGGCTTGGTGTTTTTTATATGGGCCTGCGTTTTTTTCTTCTTTGTATAGGTGGGTTGGTGTCTGAAAGGGAGCCTCTCCAAACACACCGTGCGGCTATTTTAAGTTTAAGTAACATACGTGTCAGTTTCTTAGATAGCCTTTTTTGCTAATGTGTCAGCACCTTATTAAAAGCTTCTGCTATTATATATAGTATTAGATTAGATTAGATAGCATGAGCCCCAAATTTTGTTAAACCAAACCCAAAAATTACCCACATCAATTGTTCAAAACGCATGTTTGCTACAAGATGTGCAAATATACACAAGCACTGCGATTGTGCATTTTGTTTTTTTTATTATTATGTTTTTGTGTTTCCCAATGATGTAGGAAAAAAGTTGATGATGGTTGTAGTGTGTGAAGAGAGATGAACAATTTAAAAAATCACAAAAAAATTGATATTTTAATGAAATAGAGTTTAAAATAAATAATCTGATATAAATTTTCTAAAAAGTGGTTTTTTTAAATAGAAAAAAAGTAGATTCTTATGTTAAAATAGATAAAATAAAATAAAATAAAATTTTGCACGAGCTATTATGAAGGCTAAAATGGATATTTAGACAGACTTAAGCGCTAGCTTTTGAGAAAATATTATCTACGATTAGACTTAGGGTATAACATTTTTCTCCCACATCAATGTGGATTTATGTGCAAGCCCCACATGTAGAGTTCACTTTTATGTGAAAAAAAATGTATGACATTTTTTTTAACTAGTTTAAGGGTTCTTGTATCTAGACATTCATGATTTAATTATTAAGATCATCAAAATATATTCAATAACAAGATTCAAACTAGACGACATTTTTATCACATCCCTAATGATGGAACGTTATCTCTCCCCAACTGAATACTTTTCCTAAAATTATACTCCGTCCATGAAGAATGACACTCCTACTCTACCTATAGAAACAACCCATTTATGATTCCAGCCAAGAAGACTAGTAAAAGAATAAGATTTCTATGCTTGTAAATAAAATAATACAACCCATTAAATAGAATAATACAAATACAGAAATACTGCACTTCAGATCTCTAATAAAATTAGCACAGATGCAAATTCCTCTCATATAACATTGCAAACAAACCGGAATTAACAAAAACAACAAAATAATGTGACTAACATATTTAATCCAATGAAAGAATGAACAGCATAAACAGGACTTAACTTAAAAATTAAAAAAAAAAAAAAGAAAAAAAAAACCTTACTATAGAAAGACATTTTGGCTTCTCTCGCTCACTCAAAGAATTTGATTGACGCTCTGGGTGTTGTTGGTTTATGTAGTGCAATTTGATAGCGTTTCATTTTCATGCAGTGTTTGGCCTCTTCGTATGTTTTTTTCCTTTTTTCTTTTTTGATAAGATGCCTCCTTTGTATGTTGGTCTTTGTTGCCGTGTGCCACTGGATTATCTGAAACCTATCCCTGACATTTCGCGCTTCCTCCAAAAGATAATTCAACAAGTCTTCTCCCATAAACTTTGGGATGAGTACGATTTGCAATAAATAAGAAGAGAAAAAAATAAATCTCTTCAAAGTAAAAAATTTAGGTACAGCTTACCCTGAACATCAACCATACACTGGTTTTTACAAATAAGATGGCTCATGATAAACAGCAAAAATATATTAAGGTGACATCCTTCCTCAGCCAACTAATCTGCATAATTTTGTACTTTCTATGCAAGTTACTTCAATTTTTCACACCAGAGACTTGTGAACGGTTTTAGACCCCTTAAACACACAGATTGCGTAGCCTAGATTAATTAGCCAAGTTGTTACTTAGTCAAATTAAGCAATTCTAGGTTAAAACAATCTAACAATCATATCAAGAATAATAATGCAGCGGAAAATAAATAACACAAGATATGATCACCTAGTTTTGTGTAAAGGAAAGCTCCTCAAAGATCTCACACGAGATTCACACAAAACAGCAATGTATGAGCAACAATACAATATGGACAACCTTCAAAAACGTGGCTAGGGTTTTATTTATATACCTAGGGTAAAAACATAAAACCCTAAACGTTTAATGAAGTAGGGCTGAGTTGGAAATTCTGCAGAAATTCAACCTGTGCGATTTTCGATCGATCGAGTCTATTCTTCGATCGATCGAGCCAGGCCGAGAGTCCCAAGTACTTCTGTAGCCACTCGATTCCAACTTTACAATATTAAATCAACTTTGAGCAAGTCTAAATAAGACTAAATACAATGTTTTGATCATGGTTTGCCAACATTACAAATTAGAGTTCTAAATACATAAAATCCTAAGACCTTAGAACCTAACAACTTGTAATCAGAAATTATGGCACTTAATTGCTCAGATAATTCATTATTTATGCTCAGCTGGTGGCTATTATAAAATGCAAAAGTGTAAGAATTAGTCAAAGCCATGGCTGTGAAATGACTTTTCCAACTCTAATTAAAGAATAACTCAAGATCAATTAAAAAGACTAAATCTTCTCGAATCTCAATTCATACAACAAGATCATTTAAATTCTAGTTACAAAGTAATAAGGTGCTTTATGATGCCGGAGGAACGGAGATCTGTGTGCATGTGCACAAAAACAATGTTGGTGATGGCTCATTGTCGTCATTCATTTATAGAGCCAAGACCAAAAATGCAGGAACTCCATATTGGAGCAGATCAAAGCTCCAGAAAGAAAGAGAGGAACACATGCGAAGAATTAACCCAAGGGCGGTATTAAGTCAAGTTTGATGGCAATTGAATTACTGCACTTCCAGCAGACACCTGATTTGCCGCACGGTTGCTACCAAAATTCTTTCGATTTGACTCCCTCGCAATTCTTGAACCAAACTACACCAGTAAAGAACAAAGATTAAATCACTTTTTTTTTTTTGTTGAGAAAATGAGTAAATCACTTAAGAATCAACTAGTGTTTAGCAACAGAACTTTCTTCTAGATAAAGTTCATGAACAATTTGTATTTAACCCAGCTTGAAAGTTCTTTTGCATGTATTTGACTTACGACTTCATTGCAGAACCAATTCAGAGAGATTTTTATAACTAGAAAACTAGTCCAATTGATACTATGGATTTAATCATTGTTCATAATGACAGAATGCTGATAATAGCATAATCAGATAGATTGACTGTTAAATGCAATATGTATAGTAAAATTTAAAAAACACAGCATCCCCTTGAGAAGTGATATTATCATCTACCTAGAAAAAGAAAGGAATTCATAGTGCTAAGTGCTGCATAAACCCAAGGCATGGCAATTCATACATTTAAATGTTATAACATCTGTATAGGTATGCATACCTGAATTGCTCTTTTGGGCAGAACTGCTGCTTCATATAAACCAAGCAATCGAGCAACCTTCAACAAACATAATGCACAAACAATTAAACATCTGGCCAGGATTTTTGAAATGAGATACTAAGCCTGAATTGAGAGCCACTGATTCAGTAATGGATTTCAAATCCAAAAATGAACATGTAAGATTACTTTGCATATAACAGTAAAAGAGAAATCAGTACCAAAGTTATAATTACTGTACCATACCAGCTACAGTGGTCAATATATTTCATACTGGTTAGTAACCCTGTACACTTAGACCCTTGATATGTATCGGGTTTAAATACCAGGATGTTTCAGCCTATATAGATTGTTTCGGCTGTTTCCAGCTGGTACAAAATCATAGGTTTTTTTTCATAATTTTTTATAACATGGGAGAATAATTTCTTTTGAATTGAGACGATATGAGTCTGTTCTTAATAAAATGATGAGTCAAGTGAAACTATTTTGAATTCATGAATAACGGATTCCACTGTTGATCAGAGTCAATAACCCTTTGGGCAACCAACCAAACCCTGCAGATCAAATTTTGATCAACAACTTGGAGGTATGGCTAAGTGGCTTAAGGCATTGCTTTGATAGATCAGGCTTTCATCCATTGTCCAAGATTTCCCCGCTGTTGTCCCCCATGGGAATCTGGGCCATGTCTTAGTCCTAGTTCTGATCATCCAAAAAGACCAACTAAGCACCGTTAGCTTGGCTACCCTCTACCATATGTTTTGGAGGAAGGGGCAAATTGGTATTTTAATGCTAAATTCCGTTAGACTTAACCCTAAAATAGACGATAAGGGGGTAAGTATTACAGAGTTATAAATTTGGGGAGTCAATCGTGCATTTTGATTGTTCAAGGGGCAAAGTGTAAAATGGGATATAGTTCAGGGTGAGAAAGTGTAATTTCCCCTTGATTATATTAAGATAGCAAGATGATGAATTGGAATGAAACCTCAAGAAACTTCAACCTGGATCAAACCAGAATGTATCCCTAACCCCATATAAGGTTTTTGTATTCCCTACACTCCATCAGAGTCCACTTCATTCAATAGAGCAGTTCAAAGTTCTTTTTTGGGATAGGTAATAGAGCAGTTCAAAGTTAAATCCAGTTACAGCAATAAATTTTCTTTCCACAGAACTTTATGTCACCCACACGTTTGGCTTGACATCTCAACTATAACCATGAACAAGATATCTTTTGGTATAATAATGGGCAATGAATCTACAGTGACTCATTTAACCAAATTATGGTCTAATATTTTCAAATGACAACCTTCAGTTTCCACCACACACAGCTTCAACTTGTCGGTCATGGTAATCATATTCCTTCAACCATCACCAATTTTTGAGATAGGTAGATAGGGGAAAGGGGGACGTGGGCTTCAAACCACAGGTATGGGGCACCACAAAGGATGCCATTACCACTAGGCTACCACTTGAATCCCAACCATCACCAATGTTAAGCCAGATGACTCAAATTCAAGAATATAATATCAACAGAGATTGAGATGCTACAATGCAACAAATGGAACTTCTCCCTACAGATGGTTTGTCAAATACTCATCAGCACAATACTCATGTCGACAACAACTACAAAGCCATTTCCTTAAAAAAAATTGTATTCATTATATAGTGTTATGCATTGTAAAGTACAGATGTAAATATCATGCATAAAACCCAGAAGCAGATGCTCTTCCAAAACATGCACGTATGCCGGCACATTCCCAGATGATATATATATATATATATATTCAGAAACATGTACATAACCGTATTTCTGTGCCCGTATCATGTCTCATATGTTAAGGCATGACAGAGAATGTAAACCTAACAAAAGATGTGGCACTGACCTCTCTCAGAATCTTTTTATCACCGATTCCACTAGGTTGATCAAGGTTGGCAATCTCCCACAGAGGAATATCAAGCAAAGTCCTTATAACATCTTCATCCAAGAAAGGAAATCTAGCCTTTTTTAAAAAGCAGAAAAGGAAGAATTAGATAGTTGCCACATGTGACCAGTCAATGATGTAAGAAATTGTTTTTGTCCAAGATGTTAGCAATACCTCCTTCCCATTATCAGCAATACATCTATCGTCTCTTCCTAGGTTTCTCTTCCAAATTCTTTGCATGTCCAATTTCATTTCCTCATGTAGCCCAAGCCAACTGAAGACAGCATATGAGACCACCAAAACAAGTAGGTATATAAACATCAATTACTCCAAACATTACTTTGTTCAGTGATAGGTCACAAATATACTGAATGATATCAAATCACTGCTGCTCTAAATAGGAGAAAATCAAATAATAATGCACAGGAAGCCGGTAATTCTTTCAGTTTCTTAGAATGAATTTAGTACTGAAATTCCAGAAGATCCTATCCCTGTGGATCCATTTGGCACAGCTTATCTTTTCGGCCTTCTGAAAATGGATTGTTTGAAAAGCCTGTATCTAGAAAAAAAAATGAAGTTTTTAAAAGAAGACTACTTTTCAAAACAGGATGCCAAACGGGCGCTAAAACTAATACATACAACAGAAGAACACAGTTCCTATTAGTGAAGCCCAGTAGCCACTGAACCACACACACAGACACCCTCGCACATGCATGCGCATTCACAAACGAACAAGCTGAATACAGTATTTCTGAAGGCATTGATCCAAAATCAGTTTGAATTTGCCAAGGCTTTTTTTATTTTTATAAGTAAGCTTGCCAAAGGGTTGTACCAGCAGCAGGTGCATAAATCAGGATACTCTTTTCTGCCACATCATATGGTCATGATTAGCTATCAAATTGACAAGGATTAATGCAAGTACCAAAAGAAATTTTAGGAGCCTTGCCTAGATTCTGAGGCCCAAGTTCAGAAATTTTCAGCAACTAAATTTTGTTTGAACGTTCTCAACCATTTTATTACCACACTTATTTTCTCATTACTATAATGTGATAACATTCACCTACTTTAGCAGCAAAGTATCTTGGGGCCACAGATTCTTTACAGCCTCTTGAAAGAAGCATTAGGAGCCAGTTCCACACCTTAAATTGCTAGTAGGTGAAGACTTATATGACATTCAAAAACAGGTTAGAATATTACAGCAACTTCAAGACCTTTATGATACACTGATATTAACAAAAGAACTACTTTACAGCAAAGTAATTGTGTGAACATAAACACAGATCCACACATGCGTGAATACACACACAAATTGGTTTTCAAACATGCAAAAAAAAAAAAAAAAGTGACGAGATTATTTAATTTATTCATGAAAAATGCATACCTTCCCTTTCGATATTTTGTTTTATGCCTACCATATCCAGCACATTGCTCATCAGCACCAGAACCAACAAGGACAATCCTGGCCTGTGACTTGTATTTAACACGTTCATTGCACTGAAGATCCTCATCACAATTATTGTTATTTCCTTCATACACCCAGCCACTGCCTCTAGCAGCCAGCCATAAAGCTATTCCTATATTCAGGTCCAGCAATATTAAATAAGATATAAGACTCTATCCATTCAGATCAATAGCACTTATGTTGGTGAGAAGGGAGATCTAGAAACATGACATTTACTCTGTTATTTTGTTATTTCATGGGAAAAAAAAAGCTTAAAGATCATAAGACACTTTTTGAGATCTAAAGGTGAATTACAATAAAAGCTTATGCTAAAGGAACATCAAAAGTATTGGAAAATTTCATTGAGAGGAATCAGCAAAGAAAAGACACGAACGGGATAATTATGTGTATCTATGATGTCCTCCCATAATGTTAGGAAACATGTATAAGTTAGAACAACATAAGATTAGAGGGCCATTTATCTGATTCAGTGGAAGCTTAAAACAAAACATATATAGAATAAGGAAAAACTGCATTATCTGTTGAAAGAAACTTTGTACCATGTAAGTATTTGCAGGATTTATTCGTGACATGATGTGCTTTGTTTCAAGGTCCAATGTTGATAAATCAGCATCAATCTCTTCAAGTTTCCACCTGCAATTAAAATATGATGTGAACTGATAGCACAAGGCAAGACAATTGCAGAAATTCATTACACAGAAAGCTTTTTAGCATGGGAAATCATAGTCCATACCTTCTCAAGGGTGCAATTCTTCTCAACTCCATTACTCCTGCCTTGGCAGAGATTCTATCAGGAGCAGACTGACCGTCAAAACTCACATTAAGTAGATCAATCTCATCTGTCATTAAAATTGATAGGACATAAGCTTACAGGTAGGATTGACAAAAGGATTTTATAATGCATGTCATTATTTAGCTTTACAGTTTCTACTCTAAAAATTGGAGCTCATCGAGATTCATACAAATATAACACAGAACATTAAGAAGGGGGAAAAATAAATAAATGTAGCTTTTACTGAACACTCACAGCTGGGATCAAGGCATTCATCAAGTAATGCTGAAAGTATCATAGAATCTAATCCTCTGGAGAAAAGAACTGCCACTGGTGTGAGTAACTCTTGTCTTATATCACAAGTAACTGCATATGCATTTCATGTCAAAAGAATTCTATTAATACAAAAGGCAATAAATCAAATAACCCAAAAAAGAAATAATTGAGCCTACTCAAGGTTATTTAGTTGGAAAATATTCACTAATTTTCCATTTTACAATAAAATGTTTAAGAAAAATATCTGTCCCACTACTCTATAGCATGAAACTAATGCAAATGTAATTCAGTTCAATCAGATCTTGAACCTTAAATATTCTATGCAGTGAAGTGCACTGCATCACAGATTCCCTCAAAGCAAACAATACAGTCTCTGCCGGCCCTGAAATTGAAGCTTGGATGGGCCCTACTGAAATTGAAGCTGCAATTCAAGATTGAAGAATTCTTAAATTGGATTAAGAAAGCTTAGAGTCTTGGAGTATGGATCTTTATGGGGTCCCTATGTTTAGGTTGTATTAAGCCAAAGGTTGTGAAGCGGTATTGAGGAGTAAAAATATAAAAATATATGGGAATTTGGCTTAAAAAGTGGAGTATGGTAAATTGAAATTTTATGTTATGCAGAAGTGTATGTTACAATCTCCTTGGAATAGGATCCTTAACAAGTAAAACAAATAGCTGTGGGTTACTATTAGAATCTGTTATCCTTATCTACAAACATCCAACTTGAAAACCAGAATTGTTGATTGAAGAACTCTCAAAATTCAACCTTGATTGTTACACATAACAGAGTTATAAAATGAATCCTTGAGCTGTACTATTATTTCAACTTTAATCAGCTTTCACATCTTCAAAGCTCACCAGTTATGAAGGGGAGAACTAGAAGATTACACAAATACATGCTATCATCATTTGCAACAATAAAAGA
Source organism: Quercus suber (assembly GCF_002906115.3). Taxonomy (NCBI): domain Eukaryota; kingdom Viridiplantae; phylum Streptophyta; class Magnoliopsida; order Fagales; family Fagaceae; genus Quercus; species Quercus suber. The sequence goes on along the minus strand of NW_027069966.1, from coordinate 469,513 downwards.
AATGCTAAGCAAGATAAATAAGAAAACCATTATTAAAGGTAATGAAGAAATTTCACCATTACAGAATTGATCACAACTTTCTCCCCCCATCTCAGGTTAAGAACATAGCTGCTTTCACATTCTTGTCATAAAAACTGTATGCAATTCAAATGACTAATATAGTACATGCTTTTACTTTGATTATAAACTCTTACAATGCTACTCAGCTCAACAGATGGGTGAAGCTATTTCTACGTAGATGGTGGCATTATATCTCCAATGTTCCAGCGGGTCCACTACCAAACTCAAAAGATGCAGACTTCTTTCTAAAATGAATCACATTGGAGAAAAAAATTAAAGCAAGTCAATGAATTGATCAATTCAAAGGAAAACCAAAGTTTCTGTTTTTGGTGGTTTCACAGCCTGCTTTTCTTGAAACTTTCTTCTTTAAGATTGCATGGTTTCTTTAAGATTGCATTGTTGCCCTCATTGGCTATTTTGGTCATCACAAGTTTACCCTTCAATCAAGAAGATTTCTTCATACTTAGAATGCAACAAAGTTTCCATTTTTGGTATATTGGGATTAAGGAAAATAGTAAACACCTTTTAGAAGAAAAGTCCAGCTTTACATTTTTACATACAATTACTTCTAATAAATTTCATATTCCTCCAAAGAATTTTTAATTTAGGTATAACTAATAATTATGGTTGCAACAAAATAATAAGCATATTCACCAGAAAATAATAGTTGGAATTTTTAAATTTATGCATTTAAAGACAATGTTTCTAAGACCTTGTGTCAAACTGTTTTGGTAGGATACACCCCATACACGACCCAAAATGGTCACATCATTGGCAACTGCCCAATGCCCAACAACCAAACACTCGTGCGCCGAAAACTAGCCAATGTTGTTCAAAACACCCAAACGCACTTCAAAGCAAATTAGCCACAATCAGACTCATCCAATTAATTAAGAGCTGCAGTGTGTAACCTCATCCAATTCTAACATGGATCAAACTTAACTGATACAATTTTCCCAACTTAGATAAAGAAATAGTCCTCAAACATCACAAGCATTCTAAAAGGACATCCAATTAACAAGACCCCTTTATTAGTACCACATCAGGCCATACATGATGAGGATTACCAAACACAACATACTAAGCGCGTGCCAGAAAACTCCCGTAACTTGGAATCAAATTAAAAATACATATTATCTTGAGGAGAAATGCCAATGTTGCCAATAAATAGTTCTCAACCCTAACATATTGTCCACACAATGAAAGGGTTCAATTTACAAGTATAGCTACTAAAACCAACTAATCTCTTCTATGGTGCAACAACAAATAGCTTCAAATCAAACAATCACTTGGAACAATTTTTAGTCAAATTATGACCTTTATCAATAAAACATGAAAAAGATACATCATAAGAGAAGCTTTAGGATATATATAGGATCTTTTAAAGAGATACAATATAAGAGCAGACAAGGAAGCACTGCTCAAAGAATCATATGTAATATAAAACATTAATATATAGATGATCAAATATAATAGGGAGGTTTAAAATACAGGATTGTATGAATTTATATAGCTTAAATGCCACATTTTTCTTACTACTAGAGCTGCAGACTACAGGTGTTTGCAAAAACATATGATCAATCAGTCAAATTCTAGATTTGATGAGATATTGTAGTAAATTTAAACTCAGTATTTAAAAAGACTCTAAGATCTAAGTTTTATTTTCTTAATAAAGTTATTGTGGTAAGTAATATGAAGAATAAGATGCAAAGATGACTAGTTTTAATGCAAACAGATATACTCACTAACAGTCTCAACTTAATGTTATAAAAGGTGGGCAAGACCCATTTTTTAGAGCTGAAATAACACATTAGATTCAACAATATATAAAAAAAACGGTTTAACCCAAAAGAAAAGACCACCGTTTCTTGCCCCACGCACATTTATCGTGGATGTAGAAATTACACTGGACACATTGTAAGATAAACTCTTTGCAAGGATCACCACAATCGTCACATTCAGGGCTGTCCTCAGTTTCCTCAATGAAAGTAAGTGGGTGTGGATGAAAGCCAAATGTGTAAGTATCTCCAAACCAAATATTTGTGTATTTCCCAAGAATACAATTGGGATGAGCAGGATAAGTGCAATTTTCACAGTAATAGAACCAATGCTTTGGGTCACGCTCTTCTTCACAGATGTCACAGTAATATTCATTAGAATCATCTTCAACAGTATAACAGAGAGTGAAGGGATGCTCGTGTTGTTTGTACCTTGTGGTATATGGTAGTGTAGCACAATTGATGTCTAGAGCAAATTCACAAATGGTGCAACGAAATATTGAAACCCTTTTTGAATTACAACTAGTGCAAGTTTGTTCATATTCTGTAGTGGAGAGGACAAGTTGGTGCTCATGTCCTTTGTGGGTAAGGATGTCCGATGCCAAAGTCAAAGCACATTGAACATCGAGATTAAGTTCTTCCAAATTATAGGAGAAGCCATTGCAACCCCGTTTACAGACATCACACTGAAAAATCTCACCTGGTTTCGTTGGGATAAGGGTGAGTGGGTATGGAAAAAATTGAAGTCGCATTGTTTTGGGTAAATTTGCACAAGATTTATGAAGAAAGAAGCCACACTGGGAACAACTGTAAAATGGACCAAGAAGGGCTCGTGCGCACCCATTGCATTTTTGGTCATTTAGAACCTCATCAGTAAGCTTTAAGTCATGATCATGACTGAAGTGTTTGATTTCTGTGTCTATTTGAGTTCCGTCCACCCCCACCTCGGATTTTTTGACTTGGTAAGCTGCTGAGTCAATCGATTCATTAAGCTCTGGAACTTCATCCTCATCTCTAAATTCCGGCGAATTTATGTCCACAATCCTTCTAAACCTCATACCACAATCGAGGTGGGCAACATAATCGCATCTGGAGCAATAATAAAGCCCAAAGTGTGTGTCCAATTTTTCAACACAGATTTGACAAAACCGGGAGTTGGATTGATGGAATTCAAGAGAAGAATGGGTGAGGTGGAGGAGGTGCTTGTGACGAAAATTTTTGACTCTTTGTGGGAAAATAAAACATTTTCCATGAATCCAGAAATCACATAGACGACACAGATAGGGTGTACCTTTGTCTTCTTTGCCGCAAAGGTCACAAGTGAAGGTGATCCACTTCCAAAAGGGGGTCAATGGGTGGTGGTGGCATTCAGCATCCATGGTAGGCGCTAAAGAAGCGCATGTGATGTGAAGGCTGAAGTCACAACGGGAACACCGATAAGCATATACATCTTTATAATCTTTGCAGAGTTCGCATTTGTAAATTTGATTGTCTTCACTGTAATATTTCCATGTCATTGGAGAAAAGAGAATNTATGATGATGGTTATATATAATTATCATGTGACCAGCGAAGTCAAAAAGCTTCCGTAGCATAGTGGTAGTGCGTTCGCTTCGTAAGCGAAAGGTCGCGAGTTCGATCCTCGCCGGGAGCTCTTCTCTAATTCTTTGCCTCTTTTTTATTCGTCTTAACTCCTACACTTTTTACACCCCTCAATTTTTTTTTTTTTTTTTTTTTTTTTTGAAGACAGCCCCTCAATTCATGTGTTCTAAGCTAACATGGTGATAAAATAAATAGAAAACCCACCAACCAATAATAAAGTCTATAGGCACCAAAAAAAAAAGAAAATCACGACTATTGATTTAGTGTTTGTTGGAAATTAATAAAAACTTATCGGCTCAATTGTTGTGAAATTTATTGTGTTTTTAACATTGCTCTTATAAACACATAAAATTCACAACTGCTGATTTATTAATATTTGTTGAGAACTAATAAAAATTTAATACCAACTCAATTGGTATGAAATTTTTTTTATAGGAATTATTATGAAATTAAATAAAAATTTCATAGTCTCTATAATCTTTACTTTTGCTCTTGAACTCATCATATGTTTGGGCCATGAGTTAGGTTGTGTTGCACATGATTGTTGTGGCCTTTCACCTTGACTAATGGATGGCTCGTGGCCATAACATTTCTGGCCTATATCTTCCGTGATTAATAGAGCCATTGGACCCTTCAAGTCGCCTGTGTTAGAGACATAAAGATTAATGGCCTAACGGGGCTGAGTGTTGTCTAATGGTCTGGTACAGAAAAAAAGTGCTCTTTCGTCCATAAATAGATCCACAACCCTTTGGGCCTGTTCTTACTCATCTACTGACTTGGGCTTCAAGGAATGACTTGTAGTCAGACAGGAAACAACCCATTTGTTCATTATGAGGCATATAGCCCAAAGGAATCAGTCTTGCTCTTCTGCTGGCTAAACGGTAGATTTTTAACTTATGACATCTATTTTATAATGATTATTTTTTATCATCAAGTCAAAACATCAATTAGTTTTATAGTGTAGACGGGATTTAAATCTTATATCTCTTATTTGATGACACCAATTAATCTATCTAAAACTTATTATTTACAAGATACTTGTGTAAAGTAAATAATCATGATAATGTTTGCTTCTATATATTTGATGTTTCACCAAGTTTTTACATATTTTCAAGCATAATATGGGAAAAGGGGGATGGGGTTAAGTGTCAAACTACCTTAGTGAAATATCAAATATTGAATGAGCTTGAGCTCATCGTCAAATTAGATTTCAAAATTTTAATTGGTTTATTATTTAGTTTAACAAATTCTAACTTGTATATGAAATACTTGATCAACTAATTGTTTTCTCATATAAATCAATACCATGAATATAATCTATGCTAATGACTAATAATTAAATTATGCTTGGGAATATTTTATTTGAGATAATTAGATAGAATAATTTTAATATATAAGCAAAAATGAACTAATATTGTATTCTTGGAATTTATACAAAGACTTATTATAAAATGGATTTTTTATAATTATTAATAAATATAAAATGTGAATACTAACACTTTTTTTTTTTGGTTTAACTTTCCTTTTAATAATTAAAGGGTAAACCGTAAACACGAACTCGACATGTTTGATAAATAAATGAACCTACATCTCTTTCTTTTCTTTTCTTTTTTCTCAAAATTCAAAGTATTTATAAACAAATTGGCTCACTTTTTTTTTTTAACTTATTTACACCTATATATCATTGCATTTTGAATTGTGTCATTATATATATATATATATATGACAAAATTTAATTTATGGTGTCCGCTCCATAGCTTTTGCTCTTTATCGTTAGGTTAAAACATTAATTGGTTTTTATTGTAGATAGGTTTGAACCACATATGTCTTATTGGACATCAAGAGATTTTACCAAATTATTTAACTGGAACTCATGACTTATGTCATTTATAATCTATAATCTTATATATATATATATATATATAACCAAATACCATTTGATTTTCGGCTGAATTTATAATTTTTGTCACATAAGCTTTTGAGACCATACAAATTTACACATTAATATTCTACAATAATATATATGACCCATTTAATTAGAAGTGGGTTCCAGTTAACTCAACTAGTAAAGTCTTTAATAGTTAAATAAGAGATATGAGGTTCAATTCTCAAAAGTTGAAATTCTATAAAAAATAAAATAAAATAAAAATCTATGGTGTTCGTTCCATATATATTTTGTATGTTATTTATATTTAACCCCACACTTAGAATCTTGTTGCATCATAATTTCTTCAAATAAGTAATAATAGCTAGTTCATATATGAATACAATCAAAATAAATACTTATTAATAATTACCATAATTATATATTTATTAGCTCCAGATAAAAAAAAAAATCATAATAAATAACTATTAATGCCTACCATAATTATCAAATTGAATATTTCATATGCTAACAAAATCATAATAAATATTAATAAATAACTATCATAATGATAAAATTTCGTATTTATTTACAAAATGAGTAATGTTACAACTACAAACTATTTCACAAAACTTTTACAAACTGTTATTGTGGCCAATTTCTTCCTTGTTCTCATTTGGACCCACCAATAACAGCAGTTTTTTATTTACCAATAATTGCTTACCACATCAGCAGTTTGTAAAAAAATTTGTAACTCTAGCATTTTTCATACAAAATATAAGAGTGAGAAAACCATTTTTTTAATAAAACCATTTTATCAAATTGTTTTTTTTTTTAATAAATTTCATGGTTGTTGACTAATAACCTATATAAAACCAAAATAGTTTAACTTTTGATTAAACTCATAATATTGTGCCACGAACTTTCAAGGCCTCATAATTTACATGATATTATTTTAATTTATATTTTTAATTTAATTTAAATTTCATTATATATTTAACACATTAGTCAAGAGTCTTTGTGGCTCAACTGACATATTTTGGTGTTTCCAATATAAATGTCCCGAATTTAAATCTCTCAATCCCTAACTATTAAATTATTAATGTGTGTGTGTGTGTGTGTGTGTGTGTGTGTCATATTTTCACTTAATGATATAATATATATAATTTCTGTAGGGTTAGGATTTGTGGCCTAAGCCCAAAACAATAAATTTGTAGAGTGTGAATGATAGAGCTAGGTTATCTATGGAACTTACAATGGTTGATCACAACATATAAGTATAAACCAACATGAAAGTACACGTAAAGATCAAATAAGCTGAAGTTCGAAGAGATTTATGATAAATTGAGTACTTGTTACAATTCTTAAGGCTACAATAAAGCCTTTCTTTCTCCCCACTTTTTTAGAAGCCCTTATTCTTTATATAGCATCCTCCCCCATCATCCCCATCGTCCACTTGTTCTTTATCTAGGTCCCTACTTGAGTGCATGTCATGTCATGTATCTTCCTCAACTTTTTGTAAGTGGCGGTAGCTGAAGTTACACTGTTCAAGGGTCTTCTCCACATTAATGCGACCAGAAAAGTTGCTATAGTGCATTTAATACGGTGATAGCAGATTTTCCTTTAGATATTTCTTCATTCTTATTGTCTCAAAATATACTCAGAACTTATCTTGATTATTAGGGTTGCTAGGAAGACCATTCGGACCTTCTACATGTTTGATTAATCAATACTATTCATATCCGAGGAGTAGGACCTCTTCGGATTGTATCCATCATTCGTTTCCGGGTATCCTTCTTCCAGATGGACTTTATCTCAACCGGTTCCTTCTCTTCGGACACACATAACTCCGCAAATAGGGCCCTAGGCCCACTACATTAGATTGAGTTTTTTCCCCCCACAATTTCATATATAAACGTAATAATAATAATTGTTTAATACTAAAATATATACTCTCTCTTTTTTTTTTTTGGGAGGGGGGAGGCTCTGCTTAGAGCATCCACAGCAGGTGTGACAAATGTGCCAAATACCACCAAACACAAAAATGAAGCTTTATGAGATGTGTCAAATCTCAAAAATTATACAACATGACTACAGTACTGTTGCAAATTTGCAACGATACGGACAGATGTTGCAAAAATTTTATTGTTTTATATTCTCTTTTCTCTCTCCTCTCTCTTCATTTTTTCTTTTCTCTTTTCTATCTCTCACCGACTCCCTCTCTCACATCAGACCCAGCTCTTCCCTCAACAGAGAAAGAACAAAATGGGCGAGGCGCAAGCAGATCATCGCCATCGTCACTCTGATCGGATCACCACTCCAATCGGATCATCGTCGTTGTCATCGCCACTCTGATTGGATCATCGCTCTTCTCTCATCGCCATCGCCACTCCGATCGAACCCAACTCTTCTCTCATCGCCACTCCGATCGGATCATCACCATCGTCACCGTCGGAGGAGGCGCAAGCGACATGGGCGAGGCCACTCCGATCATCGCCATCGTCATCACCGTCGTCATCGCCATAGTCATCGCCGCTCTAATCTCGTCAATCTCTCTCTCTCTCTCTCTCTCTCTCTCTCTCTCTCTTTTGGTGGTAGGTTGTTTTGATTGTTGGTGGTTGGCTAAATTTGGTTGATGGTGGTTGATCAGGTTGTAGGTGTGAGATTTGGGATGGGTATGAGATTTGGGATGGTCTCAGATCGGGCTTATGGTGTGAGATTGGGATAGGTATAAGATTTTGGTTGATGGTGTTTTTTTTTTTTTTTTTTTTTTTTTTGGTAGCAGTGGCTGATATTGGTGGTCAGTGGTTGATCTGTGGGGGTGGCCAGTGGTTGTGGGCTGTGGCGGTTGATCTGCGGTGTAGGTTATTGTTGTTGTTGCTGTTGTTGATGATAATGGGGAGGGGGTAATATATTATTTTAATGTGTAGTAAATATTATTTTAATGTATAGAATTGAATTATATAAAATGTGATAAATAAGATATTATAAAATGATGTAGTAAAATAATAAAATAGGCATTTGGTGTGGCAAAATGACATAATTTTTGCACCAGCTGCTACGGATGCTCTTATCATTGTATAGGTTATGAACTAGCGGTATATAACTTTTCTAACATTGTTGTATATATATTTTTTGAGAAACTAACATTGTTGTATATACTATGACAAACTTGGTAAACTTTTATAGTTATATTGAGAAAGAGGAGCTAAAATTCACTGGGAATTTGAGCAAGTCATGCAAAATTATTAGGTGGAGTTTGGATAGCGTTTTCAACGCTAGTGTTGTGCGTTTGTGTCTATTAGTAGGTCTTGTGCATTATTAACAGAACCCACAAACTTCTTTTTTTTAGAAAATTTTTCATTAAAAATAAGTCACACAGCACTATTCACACATTTAAAATTTATTTTGCTACAATATCTTCAGTTTTCAATAATAAGCAGTATCTAAACAGACCCTTAAATAGACTACTTTAGCGTTAATATATGACTGTATCTTGCCAAATTCTATGATATTATGAAAAGTTAAATCGAATTAGTATCCACGCCAAAAAAATATATTTAGAAAAAAATCAAATTGGTATCTCCATTCTCTCATTCTATTTCTCTTTTTCTTTTTTCTTTTTTTCTTTTTTGTTGGTAACATGGAAATTAATTAAAACTAAAACTCAAGATAAGATTCGAGATGGAGGCTGTTTAGTACCTTGGAATTACAATATTTAAGACTTCTATAGGCGGATTATCATACAAAACAAATCTCTATCAAGATTCACCCTTAGTGTACGTTTGGCAAAAATTATTTTTAATAATTTATTTTTTTATACTATTTATGAGTCTTATTGCATTTTTTAATATTATCTAGAGGTCTCACTGTACTATTTTAGTTAATTTTTACTTTTATCTACAATACTTTTAACAAAAAAATTTTAATTTTAACAAAATAAACAAATCTCAAATAAATCTTTAAACAGCTAGACATTTGCACATTTATTAGCTGCGCACGTTTATTGGCTTCACGAAAGCAACATTTGATCTAACTTGGCAATCCAAACGGCCATCTGCCTGCAAGGCTGCAATCATCTACCAAATTTTGCAGGTTTTGACGAAAAGTTGCAATTAATGTACTGCAATCCAACAAAATCAAAGAAAATATTGATAAATTATTACAATATTTCGAATGGAAAAGATTGGGTACTGCAATCCAACAAAATCAAAGAAAATCTCGATACTTTATTACAATATTTCAAATGGAAAAGATTATTCTTAATTAGGACATACACCATACACTCCAATATAAATCAATATCTCTTATTGTTTGCTATCATATTATAGATTAAATTTCAAATGTATAAACCATAAACTAAATCCACAAAATTAGTTTTTAATATCATTATTTCATGACATGTTATATGTGAGTAAAGTAAAATGAAAAAAAAAAGTTTTGAAACAATACTTCTTGAATAAATAAATAAATAATTTTATTTACATTATTTTTAAAGAAATACATACTAGCTAAAATCATCACAATGATCAAAATTTAGCATAATGAGCTGAAAATAGATTGAAATTTAAGTTGAGTTGGAATAGGAGGTTATTCATACCAGTAAGTTAACTTGTAAACAACTTTTCGAGACAAAATATAGTGTAATCAACAACCCTTAAACATTAAAATTTCATAATTTTCTTTTTGTTTAAACTTAAACCCAATACATTGAGTGTATTCTAATAATCTAGGATCCATTTGGTAGAAGAGTTTAAATAATGTTGTTTATATTTTTTTTAAATACGTATGGATAAAAAAAATATGTAAAAATATATATAATATTGTTTAAAAATTAAAAATATATTATTAAGATACTCTATCAAACATACCATAATTACTCTTAAAATTTCTTCTCAAAAAAAAAAAAAAATAAAAAAATATGTAAAAATATATATAATATTGTTTAAAAATTAAAAATATATTATTAAGATACTCTATCAAACATACCATAATTACTCTTAAAATTTCTTCTCAAAAAAAAAAAAAAACTCCTAAAACTTATAAAGATTCCACCGTACGGTTAATTATTATTGGTATAAAAACATGAAACTTTTTACTTTTTAAAAAAATTTAAAAACTAGTATTTGACTCTGGTGTCTTTTTGATGATGTTGTGGAATCTAGTTGCTTTTGAACAACTCCACTATGAGTTCTGTTTCATGGGACTTAACAATGCATACGTGGCTGTCTACAATTGGACACAAAAAGTTCAGTTACATGGGGTACTGTGTCTTAACTCCTGTCAGTGCTCACTGCGTCAGTTACAGGCTTACAGCATACGCTAGCCTGGACTTGTACTCCTTTTCGCTTATGCCAAAAAATCTGAATAATCACTCCACTCACCGCAAAAGGAAAATAAGGCTGTGATTGTTCCAGTAAAATATTTTTTGAAAAATAGCATATTTTTTAAAAATGCTATTTTTGAAAAAGAAAAATATTTTTAAGTGTTTGGTTGTATAATGAAAATTGTTATAGAAAATATTTTCATGTGTTTAGTTTTATTTTGAAAATGCTATTTTCCTAGACATTTTTTATATTTTCTCAGCATCCAAATAAATTTTATTACAAAAAATTTCAAAATCACAGCAAACTCTAGCAATCAAAAGCAGAAACAAAACTAAAGAAAAAAAAAATAAAAAGCATAAACAAAACCATCGCCTGTGCGACTTGCGACGGGTTCTGGGTTCGTCGGTGCAACTCGCCGGTGCGAAGGCAACGGGGTTCTGGGTTCGTGGCGAGATCGAGCAGAGACGATCGAAGGCGAGATCGGCGCGGTGCTCGGGGTTTGCTAGCGACGTCTCCGGCGTGATCTGGTGCTGGGTTCTTCCTTTCGCTCTCTCTCTCTCTCTCTCTCTCTCTCTCTGAAAATCATTTGAAGTGAAAATAGGGAAGGAAAATGATTTCAGTGGTCAAATGATTTCCTGAAAATTATTCCGGAAAATTCAATTTTCAAAACCAACCAAACAGCCTATTTTACGGAAAATGATTTCCTTTTCACCCAAAACAAACGGACCCTAAATTTATAAAAAAAAAAAAAAAAAAAAAACCTAAAATTTAATAATTTATTCCTTTCAAATTTAATTTTGGGTGAATTATTATTTAACAATCTTGCTAAAACTCGTGCTAACAAGTAAATTGAATCAAATAACTTCATGGCATTATTAAAAAAAATAAAAATTGAAGGGAAGTATTCTTGACTCCATTGATCTAAATTTATACCGTGAATTGTGTTTTATTTATAAAGAATCATAGTATCGTAATTGAGTTACAATAAATAATTTAGTCATTGTACATATTAAAGAATTTTAAACCAATCTAATAGTATCAATGACAAAAAAAAGAAAAAAAAGAAAAAAAAAAAAGCCCTAACCGCTTAAGTTAACAATATTGGCCAATTGAAAAAACCCTATCTGAGTGCACTAACGGTATTGACCAATCAAAAAAACCCTATCCGCTTATGCTAACGGTATTGACCAATCATATAAAAGGTAAATCTATCAATGATTTTTAAACCAACCGAATAATATCAAAGACCCAAAAAAAAAAAAAAAAACCCTAATTGCTTACATTAATTGTATTGACCAATCGGAAAAACCCTAATTGCTTATGCTAACGGTATTGACCAATCATATAAAAGGTAAATCATGTGAGACATGTAAAAGATATCAAATTAAATTAAAGAAATAAAAATTCGTTACATAAATGATTGGTAGCTCTTTGACTCGTCGCATAGTTGCATATGGTAAGCTACACGTCATTTCTCTGTTTCTCTTGACCCTCGACACTCTCCCTCAAAATGGAAAATACAAATTGTGATCACCCATCTTAGAGAGTAAAGTTAAAAAAAAAAAAAACCCTAATTGCTTACATTAATTGTATTGACCAATCGGAAAAACCCTAATTGCTTATGCTAACGGTATTGACCAATCATATAAAAGGTAAATCATGTGAGACATGTAAAAGATATCAAATTAAATTAAAGAAATAAAAATTCGTTACATAAATGATTGGTAGCTCTTTGACTCGTCGCATAGTTGCATATGGTAAGCTACACGTCATTTCTCTGTTTCTCTTGACCCTCGACACTCTCCCTCAAAATGGAAAATACAAATTGTGATCACCCATCTTAGAGAGTAAAGTAGAGAATCGATTGCAACCCAATGCTTTAACAAACATATCAACCAACTTATAGTTAGTGCGTGAACCAAACCTCCTTGAATTTTGTCAATTATAAAGTGATAGTTAGTCTCGACATTTTTGGTTACTTCATGGAACGCCAAATTGGTTTCCATGTGTAAGGCAACTTTATTATTATGGAAAAACAATGTTGTTTGTTAATGAGTGACCCGTAGATTTTGAAGAAGTTGGAGAAGCCAAATTAACTAACAAACTGTTGAGGCTATTGACCTGTAGTTTGCCTCAGTTGTGGATTGACCAATCATTACACCAATCATCATCAGCCTTTTGCAACATTACTACTGATTATGTTTTCTATTCAAGTTTTGCTAAAATTACTTTTTTTATTGGTAATATCGCTAATTCACATAATATTTCTCATAACATAGCCAATCTTAAATATGAGTTTATCAATCTTAATTTGGATAACTTATTTTTGCATACGCAAATGTAAAATTATTATTAGTTAATATTTTATAAACGATGCATGCATTAGAAAAAGAATCAAGCTTTTTACATAACCTAATATGTTTTTTTTTTCCCTTCTGAGAAGAAATAACCTACTATATTAATTGGACTACTCTCATCTATTTATAATATGTATTTTAAAATATTTAATTCAAAAAAAAAATCTAAAAAATGAGTATCAAAATAAATATCATGTTTGAGATTGTCAATATTTCTCTTAGCAATACTGGACTTCATGTATTAAACAATGGATTTTAGTAATAAATTTGTCCAGAAAACTATTAATTCTAATTTATATTTTGATTGAGAGAGAAAAGAAGAGTAAAATATTTGGGAGATCAAAATTTTTTATACTCTTAAACTATGACATAGATTATAAAACGTATTAATAAAACGCCCATTTGAAAAGTATATAACATTTTAAAAAATAATTTTTATTCATTGAGAATTTTCTTTTTAGTAATATATATTTTTTAATATTGAGAAATAGATATAATATATACTATTTTAAGCGGCCTAGTAGTTGAGAGACACCACCCACGGTTGCGTTTGCTATAGTGGTGGCTTGTGGCCTAAGAAATCCAATTTAACATTAAAAAACAAAAATTAAAACAAAAAATAAATAAATAAACCCAAACCAAATAGGAAAAGAAATCCTTGTCTCTCTGGGACGCTGTCTCTATATATATACGCACTTGGCTGTCACGATTCTACACACCGTTCTCAGAGCCGCACGGTCTTTCAATCTCTCTCTCTCTCTCTCTCTCTCTTTTTCTTTGGTGTTCTGATCTCTTCCCCGAGGTACCATTCTCTCTCATTCACGCTTTTGATCTTGAATATAAAAATTCTTTGATTATGGTTTTAGCTTTGAGGTTGGTTTGCTAGTTTCAATGTTTTTTGTTGTTGTTGTTGGTGTTTTTTGTGTGGATCTGGGGTTTAACTTTTGTATACAAAAGCGAATGTCTTTGTTTAAATTTGTTTTTGTAAAGGTTGTATCTTCGCATTGTTAAACACATGGAATTGTTGTTGTTGTTGTTGTTGGAAATAACAGAGAGATTTAGTTTTGAGCGTAGAGAATTTTTAATATTGTTTTGTTTGTATTATTTCATGTATTGGAATTTCCCAATAAACCCATTATGATTAAAAGGAAAAGAAAGATTTTTTTTAATTTTTTTTTTTTCAAAATTTAACTTTGGCTGTTTTCTGAAGAGCTATAGCCTTGAAAGCTGAAGAATTTCTATATTTAGTTTTGATAGTTTTTTCTGAAGAACTATAATAATAGAATGAGAAGAATTTTTTTTTAATATAATAATTTTAAAAAATACAATATTTTCTGAAGAACTTTCACCATTAGATGATTCATATGTTATAAACCCTTGTTACTCTTTGTGTTTGTGTGTGTGTGTGAACCTATTTATGTTAATTAATGCCATCAAGCTACAAGGCTATTTGCAAATCAAAATTTAATGTTTCATGTTATGTTGATTGTATTTTCATACAGATTGTCAAAGTAGGTTTAAGAATTTGATCCTTGGTTTTTCTTAATTTGTTTTGTTTTGTTTTAATCTGCTATGTATTAAAATTTCTTTAGTAATATTTGCCTAATGTCATTGAACCATACTTGTGGCAAATCAGAATTATATATTTAATCTTGTCTTCATTGATTTTTGATACAGATGGTTAAAGTAGGTTTAAGAACCTGATCCTTGATTTTTTAATCTGCCGTGTGGATGGACATCCACATATTAAAGTTACTTTGCTAATATTTGCCTACAAATTATGCTATTTTTCAGTCTTCAATGTCATACATATTATCTCAATGTTGAAGATTTGCGTTTCACTATGCAATTAGCCTTTTTTTGGGTGCATATTGTCCTATATGTTGTAATATATTTTCAGTATATTAGTTCATAACTTTTTATTGCTATTGTGTTGGTGCAGAAAAGATTTCTTTTTGGTAGATTAGTTTATGGTTGTTTGTTGTCCTTGTGTTGGTGCAGAAAATAATTTCTTTTCAGTAGATTAGTTTATGTTTGTTGTCATTGTTCTGATGCAGATATGGCAAATCAAAGTGAAGATGCTTCTGACACCTCAAGTGCACAGTTTGTTGGCAATACCTTTGTGTCTCAGTATTATCGTATTCTGCATACAAATCCAGAGGAGGTTCACAAGTTTTATAACAGTTCGAGTGTGCTCAACCGACTTGGGACTGATGGTGTGATGAGCTCGATTACTACCTTGGAGGTAAGTTTTGTAAAAAGGGAAGCTTAAATAGCTAAAGGTCTCACTGATTTTCTTGTCTAGATTACACATTTTCTTCCACATGCAATAGAATCAATATTTCCATGCAGGGCATATTAGAATAACATAATTCCCACAAATGCACATACACAACCATACACATTTACATATTACTTGTGAATGCTTAAGCTATTTAATTTCATTGTTGAATGTTTGTTGCAGTTCATATTTTCCATCGATTTGTGTTTGTGGATTGAAAAATGTTGAATGCTTTATGCTTTAGCCTTATTGTGAGTTTTGTTGCTGAGAGAGGGGTTATGGAATGTAGTTTGGATTTCCATGAAAGGTGATATTTAGATTCTTTATATGTTTTGGGCTGTATGGATTTTGAGTAAAAGTTGAATCTTGGATGCTTAGGAAAAGTGGTGCAGCATGCACATATGTTTGTGTGTTTTAGTTTCATTGTTTCATTTGTCCAAATTAGAAAATACAAAAAATAAAATAACGGCCACATTCCTTTATTATTTTTGTCTAAGCTTTTATCTTCAAAGGGCTTTGATTTATTTTCTCCCCTGTAAATTATATATTTACACATGTTGATGAGTAAATTGTCTTTCTTTCATTTTGAAATAGGCCATTAAGGACAAGATACTCTCCTTGGATTACCTGAACAATCAGGTTGAAATATTGACTGCTGATTCTGAGCTTTCATTTAACAATGGGGTGATTGTTCTAGTTACTGGTATTTTAACTGGAAAGGAAGATACTGGAAGGAAATTCAGTCAAGTTTTCTTTCTAGCCCCTCAAGAGAATGGCTACTTTGTCTTGAATGATGTTTTTAGGTTCATATCTGAATCTGTGGAGGTTGATACTGTGGAAAATAATCATATTGAAGAAAGTGCTCCAAAAGCTCCTTTGATAACTGATCCTAGTAAGTGTCATGTTTCCATTTGTTTGCTCTCTTTTTTTGGTCTCATTCTCTCTGGTTGCATCTTTTTGTTTGGGCAAGGGTGTCTTATTTTTGAATTTATAAAAGATTTATTATTTTCTTTGATTACAGAACCTACTGGTTCTGTGTCAAATCAAACAACCTCATTGGCCAATGGGAAGATGCCCCTTAGTGAAAAAAGGGTTGCTGATCTTCCAAAGAAAGCTGAGGATCTTCCAAAGAAAGCTGAGGATCTTCCTAAGAAGTCTGAGGATCTTTTAAAGAAGTCTGAGGATGTTCCAAAGAAAACATTTGCATCAGTGGTAAGTAAAATCTATACTTACGTAGTTTTCTAGCTATTGTTATCACCAAACTTACTTTATTACCTTTTGTTGTGCTTGTTCCAGGTGCAATTATTGAAGGACAACAGTGCTCCATTCCAATCGAGGGTTCCACCTGTTAAACCTGCTGAACCATCCCGTGCATCTGCAGCACCTGAAGCTACAGCTCCTAGTAGCAACAGTACCAGGGAAAAGATTGAAGATCATGCAGGTGTTTATTTCTTCTTGTGATCTTATTTATTGAACCTGGAATGGTGTTCAATTTAAGATGTTATACAAACTTCCCTTTTCATACCCAGCTTGTTTCTTCTAATATCTATGATTGTACATGTCCAGCTAAGACTCATGCCATATTTGTACCAAATCTGCCTATGAATGCAACTGTTGAACAACTTGAAGCGGTTTTCAAGAATTTTGGGCCTATTAAGTATAATGGTATTCAAGTTAGAAGTAGCAAGGTATGTTTCATATTTAACTTGGTTAACTCCATTTAGATTTCTTATTTATAATGATGTTCACATGTTGTGTATTTGCTATCTTCTATCCAGCAACAGGGGACATGTTTTGGTTTTGTGGAATTTGAATCTGCCAGTTCGATGCAAAGTGCTATTGAGGTATTGACTTTTCTGTTACACCTAATTTGTTGTTATCTTGTATATTGGGGATTAACCTTTTAATCGACAATAACTTACCTGTCTAAACTACCATTGTACGCTCTAAGCTTCATTCTCACATTTTTCACCAAGCAAGGACACACAAAACTTAATCCTCTGTTTTCTGTATGGCGGTCATGATTAACTTTTCTTACTTTGTGGATGTGTGGTATGCTTGTTAACTTAATGTTGTGAAGTAACTTATGTGTTTTTGTCTCATGGATTCGGTTATTTTATGTCATGAGTCTGGAGTCTTTGAGTGCCTACTGGATGAGCAATGGCTACCTTTGTGCTTTCTTTTTCATTTCCGTTCAACTTTCATGATCTTTCTACTTGTTTGGTTTATAAAGGCTATAATTGTGTTGAGGCCTTTAGACATTTCTTTTCATCCAATTTTCTACTTCAGATGCATTCTGATTTTTTTTTCTTTGAGCTGTGGCCTTTTGTGTGTGTGTAAGTTGGTCTTTCATTTATGAGTAACAAATTCTTACTGAAGCTGTAGTTCTTATGGTTTCTGTATGCACATAAAATTTGTGCAATGCCCTTGAGTTTTTGTGTGAGCCTCAAGTTATCTACATCCTTTTTTATTTTATTTGAATTTCTCCTATGTTTCTACATCTAACATTCCACGTGTTACTATTTCAGAAGTCTCCAATTGAAATGCTGGATCGTGAAGTTCGCATTGAGGAAAGGCGAGGCAAGTTGAAAATTTCCTGTCATTCATCATTATTATTTAAACAGTTCTATATTTGGTTTGTGGTGCGCTTTCCATAAAATTTATCAAATATCCCAGCCAAATTGGATAAAATCTACTCCCCCCCCCCCCCCCCCCCCCCCCCACCAACCCACAAAAAAAAAAAAAAAAAAAAAA
>NW_027069966.1:422769-450902 GCF_002906115.3 Quercus suber | reverse complement strand
TTTTTTTTTTTTTTTTTAAACTGAAAAGTATCAAAGGTCTCATGAAGATGACTTTTGTTTAACTCTACCCTGATTTTGAATTTCTTACGAGGATTGGTTGTTTGTTTTAGTTACTGTGGTGTTGTATGTTGTGGTTGGTTACTAGATGTTTATGCTTCCACTAGATTATTCTTTTTTATTTTTCTCGCTTTTTGAAACTTAACATGTTCTGAATTTTACAAACCGAGTAAAGCTTTCATCCAGTGCTCTTGTGGATTTTGTGGATTTTGTGCAATCAACGAAATGACACCTGGCCATTTAAGGCATGTGTCATGCCACTAGCTCCTCTAGGGCACAAGAGCACCGGAGGTAACTCAATCCCCTACAAGCCACCCTTGCAATGGTCACGTATTGGTCTGTGTCTCGTTCAGCGCATAAACCAAACCAAACCCACCTGCTATGAGAAAGAAGGTGTATACACCCGAAACAAGGCATACCATCTCCTTTACAATCCACCCTTGCATGTTTAAAGCTAGAGCTCAAGCATGTTACTGACCATTTTTGTACTTCATCCACTGTTTGACTAAATACTTTCTTTTATCATGTATAATGTTAGTCTTTTTTTTTTTTCATGAACCACAGAACCAGCAATCCTTTTTTTTTTTTTTTTTTTGGATGAATCAAAAATTTATTCAATAGAATAGAGATATACAAAAAGGGATTGTGTCCGACCACAACACAAGCCGGCTTAGGCTGCTGATCACTCAATCAAACTCTCTTAATATATATAAAATGGGGGGTGCCAAATACATCTTCTTGTTTTGTTTTGGACGGAACTCTTTACTCTTAAAACTTCTTGCAACCATGTCTACACCTCACATCATTCATTATGACTTGAATGCCAAACAGAAAAATTTATTCATTTATGACTTGGAAGTATTCATTCTTTAGTTCTAATTATTTCATTAGCAGTCCTTTCCCCACTAGATATGATAAATGATTGCTGCCTAAGCTAGTTTAGAAAATCATAGGTCTCAGTCCTTTGCTTTAGAGCTAACAGCTGCCTAATCCAAGTCAGCAGTCCAGTCTTGGTTTGCTTTCTAATCATAAATTTGTTAAAGAGTAAGGAGAGCTCTCCATTTGGCATATGGAGAGTTGTGCTAAGAAAATAACCTGAATACTCTGCATAATGTTAAAAAAAAAAAAAATACAAAATACAAAAAACCAACATTTTCTCATTATAACCATCATGTACCTTTGGTGCAGTAGTCATTCCACAAGTATAAGTGCTTGTAGGGTGTGGGGGGCAAGAGTCAGGATTCAAGTCTCTAAGAGAGAGTTTCACACACATATACATTTAGATTATGCTAAAGTATAAATTCTATCGTGTAAAAAAAAAAAAAAAAAAACATTTCGTCACTGTAGCTTTGTTAGCCTGGTTCACAGTGAGGCAACAAATTGGTACATCATCATGCAGAAATTTGGAGATTTTAGTAGAAATCAGCTAGCTGCATTATACACAAGTCTTGGTCAAAATGTCTGATATTAATGGCCTTTTAGTTTTAGGATGTCAATTATCATGCCAGATTGATAGGATTTCCTCGAATTACCTTATGCTTGGCAAACTGTTTTAAGTTGAAAATTTCTCCCCCAACTTAATGAACAAGCAGTTCTTACTAAAACTTACTATAATTTTGAGAGCGTCTCAAAGTTGAGAGAACGAGAAAATGTAGAAAAAGACTCAAAATAATATCAATAGAAGTAATAAAAAAAAGGACTTGTCAATTAAGGAAGTAACAAAATATGACTTTAGATAAAATAAAATGAAGGTACATGTTGAAGATCCATAGTCGATACTAAAAATTTGAAATTAAAACTAGGCGTTGTTGTGTAATTCTGTGAGTGTCAATTTTTTAATTTTTAGTATTAATATAATTTTGTCCACTAATATTGACTGAGAGGTGATATTCGAACTAAGATTTGTTGAATTGGAGAATAGAGTAATCTCACTGAATCACAATTTTTTTTTCCCAACTACATTACCTCAATCCAACTGAGTACTTGGCCATGATGAGGTCCCAAAATGGCACCATACTTATATCTAATGCTCTGCCTGAGGAATCTTTGGCCAAGTTGGAGATTGTTTCCCAGCTAGTAATAACTAATAAATGAACTTTAGGTGTGTTAGGTTAGTTTAGTTTCTTTGCTTAGTTACAACTTTAAAAAAAAAAAAATTATTATAGTATAATGGTATTTTCATCGATTTTGAACAAGTACACATAAACCTTAAACAAAAAGTTAATATAAATAAATAAAACTTTTAAAAATAAACAAAAATAAATTAATTAATAAAATTATAAAAAAAATAACAGTTAATACATCATGTTTTTTTTAATTGATTGATTGAAGTTAACCCAAATTGGTTTGACAGCCGCAATTTTGAGCATGACCATGACCTCAACTCCAACAGCCAGCTCAGTTTGCTAAAGTTGTAGACTTGTATTAGCCCAGAATTGTAGAATGTGATAAGGCTCATATGTGTGGTTAATTTTTTTTAGTGGAAGGTATGTTAAAGTATACTTATACTTTAAAGAATGTAAAAAAATAATAATAATAAATAAAAAGCTATATATAAAAGCTAAAAAATAAAAAATTGGCTTATAATTTATTCCACATTTTGATACTATTTGAATATAAACTTGGATTGTGTTCAGTGTATTAGTTGCAGTAGAAACGATAGGATATGTACATGTATTCAGTTCTGGACACATATCTAGTTTTAGATACTTGTTTGCATTTTAATGTATCCATACCAATGCATTAGATACAAGCAGTAACCTTTGAACAATTTTTAATCTGTTATTGGCTTCAGTGTCCGCAAGTTGAAGTTAACCCAAATTTGTTTGACTGCCGCAATTTTGAGCATGAGTGCATGACCATGACCTCAACTCCAGCAGCCAGCCCAGTTTGCTCAAGTCATAGACTTGTAGAATACGATAAGCCCTACACATGTTGCTAAATTTTTTTTACTGAAAGTATACTTATACTAAAAAAAAAAAAAAAAAAAGGAAAAATGAGGTTTTAAAAAGTTATATATATAAAGGCTAAAAAACTAAATATTAGCTTAAAATTTAGGGTCATGCTAACGAGTGCTCTTAGAATATTGGTTAACAATCCAGTTAAATAAAGTTTTTATGGGAAAAGAAAAAAAAATTAATGTTTTGATAGTTTTTTTCATTCCCCATAAAAGTGATGTCAAAACTTTTCTAAAATGGATTATTAATCAATACTCTAAGGGCACTCGTTAGCATTTTCCTAAAATTTATTCCACATTTTGACACAATTTGAATATAAACTTGGATTGTATCGAGTGTATCAATTGTAGTGGAAATGTTAGAATACGGACATGTGTTCAGTTTTAGACACTTATCTGCATTTCAATGTGTTTAGTGTACTAATGCATTGGATACAAGCTGTATCCTTTGAACATTTTTTAATCTGTTATTGACTTCACACGTGTCCGCATTTTAATGTGTTTAATGTACTAATGCACTAGACACAAACCGGATCCTTTGAATATCTATTGATATGTTTTTGGGCCATCACTTATGCACAGGTACTTATTGAAAAGTACCAAGTGTGTGAAAAAAATGTGCAATCTAGTGTTTTTGCTCAAATATGCATCAGAGTCTACTTGCTTGTGAAATTTTCGGCTTTTACCTGAGTCATGGATCTAGGCTAAACCAAACATGAATTATTGACTATTTTTTTACCTTTAACAAGCAACACCTGGCAATTAAAGGTGTGTAGAGGGAATCTTTCAACTCTAACATCAAAATCAATGACGCGTCCCACAAAATCATATTAGATCTTTTTTTTCTTGTACACCTTTCTACCTCTTATTGAACTTTGTGCTCCGTACGATGTGTCATTTTTTAAACTTTTACATGTGAAAGTATTCATTTTTTTTTAATGAGGTGTGTAATAAACTTATATAAACTAGTAATTTAAAAATAATATTAAAAAAAAAAAACTAACAAAATTGTTTTGGCATATGTCCTAATTAACAATATCTATTAAGTTTTTATTTCCTATAAATGAATTGTAAGAAACTTAAATGAAATAAAAAAAATGTGGTTGAACATCAAATGGAGATTTTTTTTTTATTAAATAAAGATTTTGGGTTCAAATCATGTCTACACCAAAAAGAGATTTAAATTTTATTATATCTATAAAAAAAAATGGAAGTGCTAAATTAATTAATATCTATTGATGAGAAATTACACTTTTTATTTTATTTAAAATTTAGACCCTAATGTTACATATCATTTTAATTTAAGTCATTCCATCTATACGTTGTGATGAGGTGTCCGTTAAATGCCACCTCAACTCAAAAACGGCACATTATGAATCCAAAATTTGAAGCAAAAATGTGTAAAATCAAAATTATCATGAATTTTAAGTGTGTAAATTGCATATTAGTCTATATTTCATTACCCCTCAACTTAAACAATCCAACTTCAAGATTATATAATTATATTTTTAGACAAGTAAAAATATAGACACATAATACAACATAAATTTAAATCGACTTTAATGTTCAAGAACATATTATTAATTTTAGGCCTAGTTCATTTAATTGTCGAGTCTAAACTTAGACTTGAATTTAATTTTTTTTAAAACAAATAAACATGAACAATTTTTCTTTCCTGACTTGAGTTCAAGCTCCTCGTAAGCAACTTGATTCATTTATAGTCAATGCTCCTTTTGATTGATTACACCCAAATGGCCCACCAAAAGATCCTCTTATCATAACAATTCACAAGGAAATCTTGCAAGTATCGTATACTTTGCAACTTGCATTATTGTACAACATAATCAAACATTAAAAAATACGTACGAGTGTAGAGAGACCACTAGAGAGAGTGGTCTCTCTCACTTCACTTGGGGGGTGAATGCATCATGTACTGAGTACTAACTCATCAAAGTGAGGACCACCATCCCATTCCAAAAACTACGCTGTCAATCTCTAGGCATTTGACACGTGGCAACTATACCAACGCCAACGTAGTACTTGGTCCTTTTTTCTTTATAAGATATATCAATGTTGTGCAACTTGGATGGTTGGGTCCCACTTCTTAACACATGACATGCCTCTTGTCAGAGGGACCATGTGCTTCACGCATGCTCATCACCGATTTAAGGTCACCCAGTTCCTCGTTGACTTCTTTGCTAATTAGACTGTAGTCAAATAAAAAAAAACAATGCAATACTAGTCTTCTTCTAAGTTTCTTCAAATTTCAGGTTCGTTTGAGATTTGTTTATTTTGTTAAAACTGAAAATTTTGTGCTAAAAATACTGTAGATAAATATAAAATTTAGTTGAAATAGTATAGTAGAACCCATGAATAGTATAAAAAAGTGCAATGAGACTCGTAAATAGTAGCAAAAATAAGTTGAATAGTAAAATAAGTTGACAAAAATAATTTTTGCCAAACAGATACTTCATTTTAGTTATCTAATTTTCAAGTTTATCAACTTTGGTCATATGTCGTGGTTAATTTTTCAATTTTTTAGATTTTTCTTCAAATTTTTTAAATTAAAAAATTTTCAATTAATGATTGAAAAATATTTTCTTTTTTTTTTTCAAAAAATTTTAACAAAAGTTGACGAAAAGAATTTAATTGAATAAATCTGAAACTTAAAGGATTGAAATGAACGAAAGCAAAGTTAAAAGACTGAAATAAAATCTGAAAAAACTTAGAGGATTAGTTTTGCATTTTAGCCTATATTGTACACAAGTAGTATAAAAAATTTAATGAATAATTATATTGGTAAATGGTAATGTAAGGACTCAGTTTGGATTGACCCTGAGTATAAATGGGTTTTCAGCCCAATCAAGCCCAAACAATAAATTTATAGAGAGTGGGTTAAAGGTTTAGGTGCTGGCCGTCGTTCATCAAGTATGAACTTTCTTTTATAAAAAAAAAGACTTAGAGTTTCTTTACAACTGGGGGGATGCTCCTCGGCCCGTGGCCGAGGAGACCCTTATCTTCTCTCTTTTTTTCTCCCCTTCTTTACTTTACTTGCTTTCCTTATATAGTCTTTATCTTCCTATCTCCTTATTCCATCTGTTGATCATCCATTTGCCTCTCTTCTGGCCGTCCGTCTCATCAGAGGCCTTATCAGTACTCAAGTGGTTCACTCTGACCAACGTGTCCTGCTAAGGGGTTATCTCCCCATTAATGCGGCCAGAGGAGTTGGGTGAATGCATTAAATGCGAGGGTGACAGCTTACTTTGGGGTTGGTCTTTCCCAAAAATCATCATTCTCAGGCCGAGGATGAGGAGGTCCTCGGCGTGGATTGGGAAAAGAGGCTTTCCCTAATTTAGCCTTGAATAGTCAGTATTCCTCGGTGTGGGCCTTGGCCCTGCTACACGATGGGCCGAGGCTATCAGGCCCACGGGCCCCACAATAGCCCCTCAAAACCCTGCTGCACGTTCCCTCGGACGGGGAGGAGGGTTTTGATACCTGCAGGTCCTCTAGACGAGTCGCCCCACTTCGGTTCGTGTTAATGCTGGCGACTTTTTGACTGCCCGATGCGCGTTTTTAGCGTTTCAAGACTTAATGGGTGCCCACATTAAATTTTGGCGGCACCACGTTTCCCACTTTCAACGGTATGATCTCTTTCTTTTATGGGCAAGCGGTTACATTTGGGGAACCTAAAGGGGAGTATAAGTACCTGTTTGAACCGCCTGGTTTCCTCATTTTCACGCTTACAATTATTGATGCGTATGATTTGAATCTGGTTCGACTTGCACACTATCTGAAGAGCATCGTGAAACTTCTGTTAGTCTTCTTCTTCCAGTGACCCCAAATTTTCCTTAGTTCTATCCCTTCTTTTCTTCTTCTGGAATTTTTAGTTGTCCTTGGAGGGATGGGTAAGTTTAAGAAGTTGGTTGAATCCGACGAGATGATGAACAAATTCATCGTAGACTATGGGATACCCAATAATGTGAGTCTGAAATACTGTGAAGAAGGGGAGTGGTATATTAGGAGGAGAGAGGGTGAAGTCGTGATTCCGATAGTCGCCTTCGTAGAGGGAGGGATGAGAATCCCTATGAGGCCAGTGACTCTCAACTACCTGAGGCATTTCCGCTTGGCTCCTACTCAGTGTGCCGTGAATGTATTTAGGATATTAGGGTGTGTAGATACCCTGAATGAGAAAATGGGGCTGAGACTGACTCACCACGATGTGAACTGGTGCTACAACCTTCACCACCTGAGGGGTAAGATGTACTATATGAAGACAAGGGACGATAGGGTTCGTCTCATCCAGTGTCTTCCTGATTCCAATAAGGGGTTGACACAGGATTTCCTCATAGTGTCGGGAGAGTGGCACAACAGTTTTCACTGCCCAACAGTAGATGGGGAGCCAGGTGGGGCATCCGAAGTAAAAGACAATCTAGGTTTCAGTATTTTCAAGTTTTATGACTGTATATTTGATTTGGTTGATTAACCATAGGAGTTTCATTTTTCTTTTCGCAGATCCGCCCGCCTTTGCACGTCATTTCCACCTGGTTAACAAAGCGGATTTGGAAACTGTTCTTAGGTCGGACCTTTTCCTGAACGAAATTGATAACCAGGTCAGAGCTGCTCATCAAATCCTCGGATGCGACCCAGCTCAGAAATCATTCCCAGTCCCGAAGCACGTAATTAGAGCTCGTGACCCTCGGCTTATGCAGATTACCGTGGTGGAGGACGGTTTTGCATTTACTGAGGGGTCTTATATACCTGAAGGCATTCCGCTATCAGGTCCCTCTTCATCTCAGCAAGTAACGGTGGCCGAGGAAGGACTATCTAAGAAGGCAAGGGAGGTGGTTGAACTGAGTTCCTCTGAGGACGAATATAGCATGTTCAACCTAGCTGATCAGTCCGAGGATCCATCTGGTGATCTGGGAGACCCTCATTTGTCCGAAGCCGATCTCCAGTCCCTAAGAATTGGTACTCCGACTGAGATGGGTTTAAAAAGACAGCCCCAAACCAATCTTCTTGACCTGCTCGAAGGCGGTTCCAAGAAGGGTGTACCAGAAGAATCGCAGCCCCAGCCCCCAGCATCTCAGCCCCAGATTTTAACTATGCAAACCAGGTCGTCCTCTGTCCCCATAGTATCAGACCCCCAGACCGAGCCTCATGACCCGAAAAGGAAAAGACTTTCTAAGGGTAAGGAGCCAATGGATGGGAGTAAATCCCATTCCCCGCCCGAGGAGAGTAGGTTTCGCAGGCCTCCGAAGCAACTGAAACTCGGTGGTCAACGGAAGGGTAAGAAGGCCACCCAGTAGTCCGAGGCTCAAGCCTAGCTGCCCGCTGCCATGCTCCATGATCAGCCCTTGATGGATAACGCGTCGATGCGAGAATCTCAAGGAACCGAGGGGGCTCTCGTAACCGAGGCCTTGGAGAAATCTCTTCTTCTTCCCATTGACATGGCCGAGCTAAGGAATATGAGTGGGTCAGAGGTTGTCCTCGACCTTAAGAAGTATCTAGGCATGGTGGGTCCTTTGGCACCTATTTACTTTATTCAATGTTTGTCGCTTAGTACCTTTCTTTCTCTTTACGGAGTTACTTATTTTTATTGGCAGGCTATCCAGGCCCTTTTCAGGTTAGGCGAGGAGGTCGATGACCATAGCAATGCCTTAGCGCAAGAGCGTGACAAGTTCTTGGAGGCTGCCAATACTTTCAAGAGATCTGAGGCCGACCTAAAAAAGGCGACCGAGGATCTGGAAGACATGACGAAGGCCAGGGATACTGCTGTCTCTGACCTAGCCGTGGCCAGGAAGCAAGCTGAGGATCAAACTAATCGCTTGCAAGATGTTGAGGGTCAATTACAGACTGCCAAAGAGAACATTACCTATATGAAGGAAAAGTTGACCGTGGCAATCCATGAGAAAGGTGTTGTCGAGTATGCCAGGGACGAGGCTGTAAGAGCCAAAGACGAGGCGGTATTTGCAAAAATAGATGCTGAGCGCTCTGTAGAACAGACAGAGGAGGATGCTTTCGCAAATGGGGTGGCTAAGACTGAAGCCACCCTTCGGGCTCAAGTTCCTGCAGTGTGCAGGCATTACTGTTTTCAGACTTGGCATGAAGCCCTCAACCAAGCAGGGGTCGATGTCTCATCTGATCTTAGGAGGGAGGAAATGGTATATTACCCTATTGCCATTCGCGAGGTTGCACCTACTGCTCCCGAGGAGGGGTCTTCATTACCAGCGGTTGAGAGTCACGATAAGACCGCCGAGGATACATCGTTAACTAACCAATCATCTGAGGAGGTTGAGCCCCAGAGAGCGTTGGGGGAAGTTATACCCGAGGGTCAGGAAATACCACAAGACGTGGCAAGGCCTCCGGCGGACCTTTCGAGACCAAGCCCTTAGGCCTTGGCCAAAGCCTTTTGACTTGCTTATTAACTTAATTTGCCTACTGAGTTGGGAAGACTAGTACACGACATAGGATAATTTTGTTTATTTTGTATTTATTTTTTTTCTTCTATTTTTTTTCTTGCCTCAGTGGCGTTGTAAGGAAGTTGTATACTTTCCGTTTGAACTGAATACTTAATACTTTGCTTCCAACTAATGATATTTTCTTTTATTTTCTTTACTATTGTATTCTGCTCAATATTCGTATTCTATTCTGGAGTTAGCCTCATGAAACCATCTGTTATCCTTTAAATATAAATCTAAAGACTGTATTATAGCTTGACACTAAGTAACGCTTTGGTTTTTCTCCAGATAGTTATTTTCTCCATGGGTTCGAGTCCGAGGACCATGCAATACCCTGGTTATGCCTAGTACTTCTATTTTTCTATAAGTATCTAGTTTTCCATAGGCTTGGGTCCGAGGACCATGCAATACCTTGGTTATGTCTAGTACTTCTATTTTTCTATAAGTATCTAGTTTCCCCATAGGCTTGGGTCCGAGGAACATGCAATACCTTGGTTCTGTCTAGTACCCAGGTATAATAGTGTGCATAGTTTTACCATAGGCTTGGGTCCGAGGACCATGCAATACCTTAGTTCTGTCTACCACTTCTATTTTTCTGTAAGTATCTAGTTTCTCCGTAGGTTTGAGTCCGAGGACCATGCAATACCTTGGTTCTGTCTAGTACCCAGGTATAATGGTGTGCATAGTTTTACCATAGGCTTGGGTCCGAGGACCATGCAATACCTTGGTTCTGTCTACCACTTCTATTTTTCTGTAAGTATCTAGTTTCCCCATATGTTTGAGTCCGAGGACCATGCAATACCTTGGTTCTGTCTAGTACCCAGGTATAATGGTGTGCATAGTTTTACCATAGGCTTGGGTTCGAGGACCATGCACTACCTTGGTTCTGTCTACCACTTCTATTTTTCTATAAGTATAGGTTTGTCCTCAGACCGCTTTACTGGAGATGATTCCTCCTTGGGTCAGATTATGATCTTTACACGTGGCATTGATCTCGCCTCCAGCTCGAGACCCCATCTTTTTCATTTATGAAGTGCTCATTGTCCGTTCGTGTTCCGCGCTTGACGCTTCGGTGCGCGAAACGCGCCTTCATTAATGTTCTCGTAAATTAACACGAGTCTAACGGTTTATGGCCTCCTTGGAAATTGGTAGCTTCATTATTAGCCCAGCTGATAATTCTCTTTTCGAACTCTGCATGAATTAATTCTCACCAACCCCCCTCCCCTATATAAGGTGAGGAGATGATTTCTCCACAATCCATGAACTTCTCAGCACAAACAGAAAAGACACCTCCTTCCAGCTTCCCAATCCCTTTTAACAACCCCGCCGGAATTGTGACTGGAGTTGGCAAATATGAGGCGGCTCTGGGCGGGTGTGAGGGCATCCAAGCCAAGAGCCATTATGGCCACAGCCCCCACTGGGCTTCCGGTGCGGCAGAATCTAGGCGTAACCTCAATGGCGCCATATAAGGTGGCCCAGAGGGATGTTGCTAGAGTACCTAACGTCTTTCCTCGGAGCGCACCCCCGATGAAGAAGACGTGCGAATTCACCTCATGGGCGGTGCTCGAGTGTTGCCGTCTCCAACGGCCAACACTCGTGAGGATTGGAGAGAAGTAAGGGAACATCATGGGGGAAGGTATCCCGGAGCCCCTGCATCTGCTCCTCTCTTTGTTCCAGCTCCGCCTGGCCGAGAAGGGAGTTGTCGGTGGCCTGGAAACATGATGGCCCTCCCCCTTCTCTACCTTTTGTGTCAAGCTCTCCTATTTTCTTTATACCAATAAAGGGACGGCTTGACACTTCCCACCGGCTAGCTTTTTTAGGGCGGCTCCACCTGGGCCTCTGATTGTAGAAATAGCTGGTAGGATTAGCTTGTAAATTTGTTTGTGAAACACACCTGCCTGAGCCTCTGATTGTAATCTGTACTCTTTCTATTTATGAAATAATAATATCAAGATTTCTCTTTTCGCTGTCAAATCTTCTATTTTTTCTTCTTCTTCTTTTTTTTTTGTTTTTTTTTTTTCAACCTACTGTAAAACGACTACTTAGAACACTCGCCTGGTGCGCCGGCCAGCACCATAATCCTTTCCACAGACGGCGCCAATTGTAAGGACTCAGTTTGGATTGACCCTGAGTATGAATGGGTTTTCAGCCCAATCAAGCCCAAACAATAAATTTATAGAGAGTGGGTTAAAGGTTTAGGTGCTGGCCGTCGTTCATCAAGCATGAACTTTCTTTTATAAAAAAAAAGACTTAGAGTTTCTTTACAACTGGGGGGATGCTCCTCGGCCCGTGGCCGAGGAGACCCTTATCTTCTCTCTTTTTTTTCCCCCCCCTTCTTTACTTTACTTGCTTTCTTTATATAGTCTTCATCTTCCTATCTCCTTATTCCATCTGTTGATCATCCATTTGCCTCTCTTCTGGCCGTCCGTCCCATCAGAGGCCTTATTAGTACTCAAGTGGTTCACTCTGACCAACGTTGCCCTGCTAAGGGGTTATCTCCCCATTAATGCGGCCAGGGGGGTTGGGTGAATGCATTAAATGCGAGGGTGACAGCTTACTTTGGGGTTGGTCTTTCCCAAAAATCATCCTTGTCAGGCCGAGGATCAGGAGGTTCTCAGCGTGGATTGGGAAAAGAGGTTTTCCCCAATTTAGCCTTGAATAGTCAGTATTCCTCGGCGTGGGCCTTGGGCCTGCTACACAATGGGTCGAGGCTATCAGGCCCACGGGCCCCACAGGTAATGAATAAAATCTAGGGAGAAATTGAATTTCACATCTAATTTCATAACATACTAAAGCAATTGAAGTGAGTGGTTGATAGTGATACTTCAATCACTCATAATTGACAACATTATCAAGTTGTCAAATTAAAGTGTGTGTTCAGAGAATGGTTATAATATAAGCTAGATTTTTATTTATTTTATGTACTGTTGGTGGATTTAATATTATCTTTTGTCTCAGTTTTATTTCAAATAATATTACTTTCTACTTTTTAAAATAAACTAATTTTAAATTTTATTTGTCTCAAATTGTGTAAAATAAGCTTATGAAAATAAACAATTCTCAAACAGATACTTGATGTGTTCATATGGTTATTAGATTATATTTGGTGCAGTGAGTTTCAAGTAACTTAAAGTACTTTGTTATTCAATAAAAAAACTTGGAGTCGAATCCAGTTTAAACAAGTGTCTTTGATTCAATGGAAAAGAACAATGAATGGAAGTTATAAGTTTCAAACCTTATTGCATATTAAAAAGAAAAAATATTGCAATTATTTCTTTTTTTGGTAAACCAAATATTGCAATTATTGTACCATTACTTTCCCACCTATCGATTACTAATACAGTCTCTATCATGTACTAACAACAGTATACCGCTTTAATGTTTTTGTAGAAAAAAGATGAAATCTTTCTGTTACTAGATTTATTGTTTTTTCAATGTGATCAAAAGTATGGTCATATAAATAAAGGGATGGATTAGCTTGGTTGCTGACCAGTTTTTTGGAATATAGAATAGTAATATAGTTTGAAAAGTTAATTTGGAGGTGTGTAGAAAAAGTATGGGGTTGTTCTCAACAAGTTAGGCCGAAGATTCGGACTCAAACAAGATATTTCTCATGTACGATTAAGAAAGATATTAAATTGGGATTAGATAGACTTCTTTCATCACTTAATCATTCTTTGAAAAAAAAAAGGACAATCTTAGATATGCTTTTGATCTTTAAATTTCAACATTATATATTTATTTATTTTTAGGTTTAACAGATTATAACATGCGACAATTAAGGAAGACATGAAACATGCATTCAGCTTATTATCTCTTCTTTCTGTGTGTGTGTGAATAATACAACTAAATTCCAAATTTCACCTTAGAAAATATATAAATGATTTTCCAACATTTTATTTATTTATTTATTTTAGTTTGAATGTAGAGTAAAATAAATAAATTGACTTTTAATTTAAATCAATTATTATGTTAATTTGAAAGAATTTTTTGTTTCAAACCATGAAAATGTAACTTTTTACAAGTAATACAAGCAATAACTTTTTACAAGACATATTATTTGAATTGTAATAATTTTTTTTTTAATTTCTATAAAAAAGGTGTTCATATCATTGATAAATTTTTTTTTTATCAACAGGAAACATGTAAACAAAACTCACCTATCGAATTAAATCTAACAGTTCTAATTCGACCCATATGAGTTGGGTTATAGCACTCACATCAATGCTTGTATAATAGAGAAAGAAGCACATTTTAGCCAATCAAGTAAAAAATTCACCTATATTAAGCCATGTAAAATTGTATAAAAATATATAATTACTACAATATGAGCACCTATGTTAGTAGGTGTATAATAAAAAAAGGTGTAAATTTTACATATTTGTCCTTAAAAATAACCCACAAGTATCATGTGTATAATTATATAAATTTACAAGTTCTTTACAGTAACCGTGTAAATTTACATTAATACTAACACTAATTATTTTGCATTTAGTTTTTTATTATTTTTTTACATATTATGAGAATAAAGAAAGAATAGAAAATTTAAGAAAATTTAATATTTTAATAAAATATAATATAAAATAAGTAATCTAATGCTAAAATTAAAATAGAAAGAAATTTTTATGAGAGTGTTTTAATAGTTTGGGTGAGTCATGCATCCCGACTCATGTGGAGTAAGTTTAGGTATAGTACTTAGGTGTTATTTTTTAGATTTCATTATTAAGATTTTTCCATGTGGATTTTTTATTATAGAATGAAAGTGTATTTTTTAGTTAAGTAATTACATAACTAATGGCTTGTTTGGAAGTTTAGAGAGGGAGGAGAGTAGAGGGGAGTAGAGGGAAGGAGAGTAGTGGGGAGGAGAGTAGAGGAGAATGATTCACCTCCACCTTATTTGGATGTTTTTAAAATTAGTAAGGGGAAGGGAATAATTAGCCCTTCCCCTTGTGTAATTTTGTTAATATAATAAGGGTAAATTAGGTAATTTACTTGGTCAATAGTTTATATACTCTACTCCCCCTCCAAATCTCTCCAATTTGGGGGAATTAAAATTGGGGGGCTAGAGGGAGTCCAAACCCCTCCAAACTCCTCCAAACCCCTCCCCCTCATTCTTTAAAAAACTTCCAAACAAGATAATTGCATTACTCTCCCTCCCTCTACTCTACTCCCCCTCCTTTTTTAAACATCCAAACATGCCATAAATCTTAAGAGAGAAAACTAAGCAACAACATTTAAAATATTATTCCTAAGTTTTGTACACTCACATGTACCTAAAAAGATTGCTTAATAATAAAAAAATAATAATAAAAATAGTATGTGAGACGTATATAGATAGAGAGAGGTAGAATCTAGAGGACAGCTAAGTGGAGAGAAGTAAAAGTGGACCAAACCTCAACACCCACGTGTCGAATTCTCAGAACGGAAGGGACGCGTGGCCTGTTTTCCCTGCAATTCTCTTACCACGACACGTGTTTCCGCAGTTCCCCCCACAAAAGCACAACTTGATTGTTTGATTTTTGTTGTTGTTTGTAAAGGACTAAAGAGACCCTAGCTCCTTCTACTTCTACTATTTACTCTATTCTATCTTATTGTGGAATTGGAATTTTTTTTTAAAAGATTTTTTTATTAAAAAATGTTAAGGAGCACTTTAAGAATTATTTATTGTGATATTTACTAAATAAAAAATAGTATATTGATCGATACATTAAACATAAAACTCAAAAAATTAGCTTTATTGATTCTATACTCTATAAAATTAGCCAAAAATCTAAAAAATTTGATTTTACTAACATAAAATTATTTTTTAATTAGCACCTTTTGATCCCGGTTAACACTATTTTATATATATATATATATATATTTTTTTTTTGTGTGTGGGTGGGAAACCAATAAAATATAATAAGATAATAAAACAAAGTTTGTGTCAGAAAGACCACGTGTCTTTTTATAGCCCTCTTGTGATTGCCACTTGGCTCATTAAAGTTTTTGTTTTGAAGGGTCTTTTGGGAACATCAAAAAGTACACTTTTATTTTGTTTTTGATTTTGTTTCCCTCACAATCTCAAGATACTTTCTAGTTTTTGTTTTCTTTGTAATTTTTTTAAGAAAGAAATTTCATGCGCCTAGAAGAAGTTTGGTGTCACAACACATGCTACAACTCATTCATGTGGCAAGTTGTAGTTAGTAGAGAGATAATGATAGATTTATATGGGGACACATTTTCACCAATTATAACTCACCACATGGGCGAGTTGTGACACTAAAACTACTCATGTGTCTATAACTAATGCTACTTAAAAAAAAAAATATTGTGAAAAAGGTGTAAACCTCATTAAAATTGTAATTAACATATAAAAGTGAGGTCTCTTCCATTGCAATTTGGCATGCTAATTTATAAATATATATTGAGTTTGAATTTGGTAAAAATAATGTGTAAAACTCATATTTTACACAATTTAATAAAAAATTGACACATCATTTTTTTTACTTAAAATTTAATACATCATATCACAAATAATAATATCTCAATAAATTCAAAGTTAAGTTGGATTTTCAAATGGGTATTAGAATTGATTGAGTGTGGTTGTGCCTATTCTTTAATATATAATATGGTAATGTGGCATGTTGAGATTGAAGTGAATAAAACTTGAGTTTTACACCACATCCTTATAGAATTTAATTTCATACATATTTATCTTGCTATTATTTTTAATGTGGCATTAATCACATGTTTTGTTACATAAATATATAACCATTTTATAGTAAAATTTATAATAACTTTTTCTTTTGTTTTATTATTCTCTCCATGTGTTCTTAATTATTTGTAGATTGCACCAAATTATTTCAAATTATCATTTAGTGATTGGATCAACCTTTTACTAAAGCTTATATGTATTTATGTACATAAAATTAGTATTAAAAGGCCATTATACAACACAAGTAAATTACTTAAGAGTTAGACTTAGGTTTAATGTTCAATAGTATTGAATCCGTTGAAATAATAATATGTATTTATTTTTAGATACGTATCACTTATGATCGGGTCTAATACACTAGATGAGTTAAACTTAAACCAAGTCCTTCACTTAATCAAAAGAAGAAAAATAATTTAAACGTACGTAATAAATAACACAATAAATATGTAGTTTTTTTTGGGGAGAAACCAATAAATATGTAGTTAAGTTAACATACACCACGTACACAATCAATCAAAGTAGATAAATTAAAAAAAAAAGAAAGAAATTTTTTCTCAAATAAGACGTGTTGTTCTATAGCTCTGTTAATGATTGCCACTTGTCTGAGTCTCACAGCGACCTTTTTTTTCGTGAAGGGCAATTGTGGGAACATTGTAAGTACACTCTTTTTTTTTTTATTACTAATAAGTGTTTTCACAAACCCAAAAATTTATTAGTTCCTACTTTTGTACCTTTTGTTTTTCCCAGTTTTGTTTAACTGTCTTTCTTTTCATGTTTTCTGTTTCCTCTCTCTTTCTCTGTCTCTCTCTCTCTGCTTCACTCTTTAAAGACTGTACCTTTTATTTTTTTTCCCACTTGAAATTTGTTTGTAAATAACAAAAATATTCGAAATAAGAGAGACAGAGTCAGAGAAAGAGAGAGAGAGAGAGTTTCAAAGGTTTCTGTTTTGGTTTTTTGGGTTATTTCTGATTTGGGTTTTGCTTAGAAGCCTTGATTTTTTTTATTGGGTTGGTAACTAGATTAAGCAATATTGAGTGCAAGTTTAGATTTTTAATCATGGGTTTAGCTGAAACAGATCACAGACTTGTTGTTGTTGTGTTAAACCGGCAGAGATATAGATATATTAGTTGCTGAAGAAGCAAAAAAAAAAAAGAGTTAAATATATATTTTTGTTCTGTTTTCTCTGTTTTTAAGATACAAATGGGTGAAGCTAATGAAGAAGCTAGAAGAAGAGCAATGGAAAGTCTTTCTTTGGAAATAGAGAAGTACCCAAG
This sequence comes from Quercus suber, assembly GCF_002906115.3. Lineage (NCBI taxonomy): Eukaryota > Viridiplantae > Streptophyta > Magnoliopsida > Fagales > Fagaceae > Quercus > Quercus suber. The sequence goes on along the minus strand of NW_027069966.1, from coordinate 433,460 downwards.
AGATCTATTGCAGAGATTTAGGTGTATGAGCAGCAACACACAGAAACAGAAATCCAATGAAGAAGAAGAGGAAGAAGATTCAGAGGAGATTGAGTTGAATCTGGGTTTATCATTAGGTGGTCGATTTGGTGTTGATAAGAGCAAGAAAAAGCTGATAAGGTCATCTTCTATAGATATGTCATATAGGAACACAATTGATGTGTCGTATAGGACTAATACGACAGTGTTGACAAGGACTTCTTCTCTTCCTACAGAGACAGAGGAGGAGTGGAGGAAGAGGAAGGAGTTGCAGACATTGCGGCGAATGGCGGCGAAGAGAAGGCGGTCAGAGAAGCAGAGGAGTTGTAAGGCTGAGAGGGAAGATGAGAGGAAGGAAATTGAGAGTCCAATGGGATTGAATTTGAGAGATAGGCAACAGTCTCTTTCTCTGCCTGTGGCTATGGCTAATAGGCTTAATTCCACTTTGTCTTTGCCTTTTGGGATGCCCTCTTGGGAGAGTAATAAACGTCTTCAAGCTCAAGGTATATTAATACTAACATTTGTTTGTTTGTTTTGTTGTTTTCTTCCCTTTTTTTAAAATATATTTTAAGTGGGAAGAGGAATTCTAATCCTGTTGGGAAACACTAGAAGTAATATTAGCATTTGTTGTTTTATCTATGTGTATGCATTTAATTGGTGAGCTACATGTTGGATGTCTCTGTTGGAAACATTAGGAGTAATATTACAATTCTCAACAAAAAAATTTCACCAAAAAAATTAGTTTGTTGAGAATTCATAATAAGGCTTGGTTGTTGTTGTAGTTTGAATTTTAAAATTTTGGTATGAATTGTTTAGTTAGATGGGTGGAATTGGACTAATTTTTCTTTTAAAGTTTGTTTGACTAGGTGTTCTGTTTGCTCTGGGAATTGGTGTTTGCAATTGATGTTGGGGATATTCTTTAGGTTTTCACAAGTACACCAATATTATGATGATCTTTTTTTTTTTCAATGGGTGTTTTCTTAAAATGTGCTTTCTAAGATTGTTTTAGGCAGGAGAGACATATTTTTTGGTTGCTGAGAAAATTGGGGAACAGAAAAAGGAAATTGGACAATGACTCATTCAAGACTACGAATCCCAATAGTTGTGTTATGACTGCTAAAGTCCGATTAAGTGGGTTGCTTTTTTTTTTACTTTTCAAAAGGTAATTGGAAACATTGACTGAACAAAGAGATTCATAGAATCAATAAAATTATGTTCATCAATAGAAGAAGTTGAATACTACTTTTTTACTAAACATTAAACTGATTGTTCCCCTAAAGATGGAAAATGGGTTAAATTGAAATAATGCATGACTCTTAAGGGTCCACATGATATTGTATTCACAGTGATTGAACCCAAAACCAATACTCATTGTGCTGTGCAATATACTAGATAGTTTAGTGGATGCTCCTGTTTGCTAATTTTAATTATGTGCTTTTATGCATAAACTAAGGAATACGTAAAGACCTAACTGTAGTTCCATTCCTTTATCAGGGAAAAAAACATTATACTAGCTGGAGCTCACTTGAGTTGAATCCCTAAAAGTCTAGGTACCTTATCTGGATGCTTCTTAACTTTTAAGTAACCTGATGAGTCAGTTACCTCAACTTGTTTTGACACTCAGTTTTACCCCACTCAAAACTAAAGAGGGAAGAGAGAGGTAGAGGCAATTTTCTTAATAAAGGAATTGCCTGAATCTGTGTTGTGTTATTATTGGTTGCCTGGTCCAATGACGGTGATGCAAATCCTTTGGCCATTCATTGGAACCCATCAAAGCTTCTGTGCATAATGACATGGAAACTCGTTTTTCCCTGTTACAAAGCTACTGTGTTGGATGTTAGAGTTCTTGAGTCTGGCTTATAATGTACCCAAAATTACAAATTCTATGTTTATTTTCTGAATGAGTTCATATTTTTTGATAAGTTCATATTTAAGATGATATTTTGATATTTATGAAGTGCTTGCATAAAATATGCCATATTAGATGGGTGTTAAGTTTACCATGGTGTATAAAAGAAGAATAATAAATACTTCTGTATATTAGCCATGTTCCTGTCTCCTTGGTTTTGGAGGTTGTGTAGTCTGTTGCCTTGACACACCTCTACTCAGTAATCAACCAAAGATTATGTGACATATATTTGTTAGACATGCTCTGGCCACAACGGAGTTTGAAGATTGCTAACAAATGTAACCTCCAGGTCATTGTCATAAACATCTCAGCCCCTAGCCCTAGGTATGGATGAACAAGGAAAAGAAAGTGTCAATTTCTTAAGAATTCAAACTTTGATTCTAGTTATACAAGTTGATGCCATTTCTAACTTTTTGGCCCGTGTCATGGATCCTTTAACTTGAATTTTCTCTCAAATTGGAGGGGGCAGTTTTCAATAATCTAAACCCAAATTTGTCAATTTTTGGCCCTAGGGTAATTTTCTGTGATTGGCTCTTAAACATTTTTCCATGTTTTCACTCGCTGCATGCAACCAAGCTGTGTGTGATCTTCTTCTCAAAAAAAAAAAAAAAAAACTGTGATCTGTATCACCAAGTTCTTGTGCTTGCCACTGTGTTGGTTTGCATGTGAAGGAAAATGATAGATTAACTCCTCGTGTTTGTAGCTTATGGTATCATATTTTCGAAAAAATGAATTGGAGAATTCTTTTACTTTCAAATCAAGGTTCATATCAAATTTCAGATTGATAGTTCCCATGAGAAAAAGCATCTTGACCATACAGTTCCTTCCATTATTGCATCGTGACGTCTCTACCTAATCTGCACCGAGCTCATTGATGCTTGTCAAAATGATGACTTACTACATGCTTCAGAGAGTAATATTTACTGCATTTCTGTGTTTTCATTTCAGCCACACATACATTGTTAACATGTTCACTGTTGCTGGATCACCATTCTATTTTGAAAGGCATAATTTGTCCAATATGTGTTTTTGTGTATTTGAGTACATGATTTGTCCCTCTTAAAACTATGTGATCCTTGTAGGTGCTTGTTTGAACTTTTACAAATTTTAGATATGAACCATCAAATAACTAGGGGCAGGTTTATTAAAGAGATCCTTAGACTAGATATGGAAGAGGTTGGTTTCCTGGTGGAAAGCAATGAGATGTATCCGAGTGGCTAGAAGGTGTTATGAGGATCATGCACGCCATAGATTGCCATAGACAGGAACACACTGGTAAATATTGAAATTTGATGGTGATCATGAGAGAATGATACCAAATTTCTATTGCTCGGAAATTACTGCACAAGTACTTTTGGAGAGAGGAGGTAGGTATACCAATTGATCCAATATAGGGTAATTAGAAGAAAAAAAATGGATTTTAGTTGAAAGTCTAGTAACTGGTTTTTGTGACTGCTGATCCTTGCATGTGGACTAGATTGATTTAGTATAGTGTCAAAATTTTGACAATTGTAATACATATGAAGCCATGCACCAGCTAATTACAGTAGGTAGTGTAAATGAAGACTAACTTAGCTAATTACAAAATTTGATCAAGACTAGTGGTTTGTTCTCAGGCACAGAGACAGCACCACTGCTCATCCAAGACTGTTCTATATGCAATTGTAGCAATTACTAATCATTTATGCTTCATAGGAAAGTTAATCTTTTAATTCAATGTGAACGTTCTTAATGCAATTTGGCAAGCTGCAAGTGAAAATTATTGTGAATGTGGAAAAATAGAGGAGATTTTGCAGAGGATATAGGAGACACAGGTGTTTGAAAATCATTCTAGTGCTGTTTGGAAGGAAGTTGTATTTAATTGACGTTGCTTCACGTAGCACTCTGAATTCCTAATTAGTTTGAACTTGTTTGACTAAGGGAAAAAAGAAAGGGTTGAAACACCTTGAGCCAATGGTCTTTGGACTTAAAAAGGAATCTCGTCCCCATAAAAGTATGATGTCATCAGTTCAATTCAAAGGATGATGTAATCAGTTCAATTTATATGGGAGTGTGAGTCGAATTTTCCTACCAAAAACAAAGGGGATGTGGTTAAAACTCCTTAAAACTTGACTGTTGTGTTTATATCAATAATTGAAAAGAAAAGATAGAATGAAAAGTATTCAAATTTCATGTCGCAAATGAAATAAGTGGACTATAATTTGTCAATGCATAGTTTTATTTGAGCTGTGTTGTATCATCTTTCTTGCTGTTTACAATTGGGTTAGCTTGTTTGACGGATGTCACTTTCTTTCTTTGACTTTTTTCCTTGTATACATCCCCTGTACTAGGGTTGCATCCCTTCTTGCTTTTCTTTTCATGAATTTTTTACTATAAAAAACAAACTTTCTTCCTTTGCTCCTATGGGTGAAGAGTGAAGACTTATAAATGGTAATTACATAGTCGGAATTTCTAAATGTTATACTGAAAGATGCTTAGCTTGAATTTCCAGCTATACTTAGCAAATATTACATCAAATCTGCCAATTCTAGCCAGTCTTCACAATGAGTGTAGCAGCACTTGAATTCCATGTTGTGGGCGAAGGGTAAAATTCTGAATTGGTGAGTGGACATAGGTTGGGGATAGGGTGAAGGCAAAGCGCTGTAGAATCATTGAAAGAGCAATCTTTGCTTCATTGGTGGCAAAGTTCATGCCCACACAAATCCGAGGTCCCATTCCAAATGGAAAAAAAGCAGCTATGTTGTTGTTAGTAGCCTTGGCAACACCTTCTGAGAATCTCTCTGGTTTGAAAAGATGCACGTCCTCTCCCCATATTTGAGGATCATGATGAATTGCAAGAGGTGCAATGAACAACAATAGATTAGCAGGAAGAATGAGCTTCCCCAGCCTAGCTTCCCTTTCAACTTTTCTTAGTATTGAAAGTGCAGGAGTATATAACCTCAAACTCTCATTGATGATCATGCTCATCTGCATATGAAGGAATATCGGAAAAATTAGAATTTAAGATTTGCAGTGTTAAAAATCTTATTAGTGTCTCTCTGTCTCTCTAGAAAGTTCTCTCCTATCATTGCCCACACTTGGTAAAAACACCATCTAAATTTCTATATTTTTCTTCAAGCTGTTCTGAGCTAAAAAAATCACCACCATTGATTTTTTTGGAAGTTTGGACAAGAAAAAATTTACTAACAATAAAAGAGGAATTTAGAAGCTTTGAAATCGCTGGCTTTACCGACTTGAAGCAAGAATTAAAAGGGGGAGATGGTGCCTATGTGTGTGAAGCAAGTGAATGAGTGATAATAGTGTGAGTATATAGGTGTCCAGAGACTGAGGTGTGTAAGTGTTTCATTGAGTGAGTGAGTGATCTATACAAACACTTAATTGTGTTTAGGGTGTTAAAGTGATATAGAACAAGTAATTGATATGATTTTCATAGTTCTTACAGTCTTGAGTTTTGCGATGCCATCGGGATTTGGATTTTGTTGGCCAAAAAATTCGAGCACCTCCTTTCTTGCTTTCTCTTGCCAATCAGTGTGGATTGCTAGGAGAAATACAGTCCACGCAAGCAAAGTAGTAGTGGTTTCTTGTCCAGCAATGTAAAATGTCTTACACTCATCCACCATATCTTGTACTGAAATCTTTCGGCTAGGATTGGCATCACGATGAGCCTTTAAAAGTATTTCAAGAAAATCATCCCCAGTACTGCTGCCAACCTCTCTAGTCGTTACCTTCATTTCTCTTTTCTTAATCATCTCTAATATAGACTGGCGTATACCTTTATCAAGCTCCTCCGATTCAATTTCATCATTTGTTTTATAAATTTTACTGTAAAAATAGACAAATGCTTAATGTTTAGCTAAAAGGACTTTATCTGATGCTAGGAAACACAAGTTTACAAGGACTTTACCTGATGCCAGGAAACCTGTGTGTATAAGCATTGGTGGCTGTTATCGAGGCCAGTTTCATCAACATCTGAAAAATGTTCCTCCCTTCTACGTAACTACTCCCAAAAGCAGTCTTGGAAATTACTTCTGATGTAAATACTCTAAATTCTTCGAATATCTCGATCTCTTTGCCTTCATGCTGTTTCCACCGTTCTAACATTTCCTCCACACTTGTGATCACTGTTGGAATCATATTCTGCATTCAAAAGTGAACCTCTTCTTACAATTCAAACTAAGTTATTAATAAATTAGTAAGCTGGGTTGTTATTGAGTTTAGTTACAATTAAAAATAATATCTATTTATAGGAACAAGAGAATATTCAAAACTTTACAAATTACCATTGAATTAAACTTCTAAGCCATACAATAAAACTTTGGGAAAGAGTGATTGAGTATAGGTTAAGACATGAAACAATAATATCAAAGAATCAATTCGGTTTCATGCTAAGACGATCTACCATGGAAGCTATAGACATCTAATGGAAAAAATATAAAAAGTCCTGTAAAGATCTTCATATGGTTTTCATTGAGTTTATAAGCATAACCATGTATTTATAAACTCTTGAACACCTTCTTCTTGTAAGCCAGTTTTCAAGGTGAGTTTTACCTATGAGTTCCTAACATTTGGTATCAAAGCCAACCACCATGTCGAGTAATCGGATGTAGTTCATTGAGTATGTAATCGAATGAGTTGTGGTTTTGTGGATGGGTCTTGAAGAGGGCGACCTAGAGGCTAAATTAAAATGGCTTATTAAGTCATTGGATAACTAATAGGTGAGTGGAGTCGCCCAAAAAAAAAGGGCTATTATCGGGTCAATGTCAATAGAGTAGGCCGTTGTGGACATTAACTGTGGAGCGTGGTGGTATATTATGATCTTAGTGTCTAACATGAATTAAGTGTAAATTTAACTATGTGTTTATAAATTCTAAGGCACCCTCTCCTTTTAAGTCGGCTTTCAAGGGTGAGTTCTACACGTGTTCCTAACATTTTCATAATGAGTTTTGGTGAAAATTTAAATTTGGATAACTACTTTTTATTTTTTGGAAAATTACTTGGTAATGGGTTAAGTTAAACCTCTATGTCTCTATTTACTATGATTACTTATTTTAATTTTCCCTAGATGTCTAACGTGACTATGAGAGAGAGAGAGAGAGAAAAAGAGAGTTTTTCAACCAAAAAAAAAAAAAAAAAAAAAAAAAAAAAAAAAAAAAAAAAAAAAAAAAGAAGAAGAAGAAGAAGAAGAAAGAGCTGAAACGAATAGAAGGCAGAAAGGTGGTCACAAAAAACTTTTTTTTTTTTTTAAATTTAACTAAAATTTAGGAGTTTTTAAATTAATAATTTTATATATCTAACCCTACTATTTAAACCTTCTAAGCAGATGAATTTGAAAGTACTTTGGGCATAAAAGATTAAGAGTCCAATAGGAGTCCAAACTAAGGAAGCTCATTCAATAGTAGTATAGAATAAAAAGAGTTCTATTTTTTTAAAAGAAAAAAAAAATTAGGGTTGTTTTGGATGACATGGGTTAGTGGGAGAGTCATCTTATTTTGTAGGCAATATTATATGTGGAGTTATAAATGTATTTTTTTCAGGTGGTTCTTTAGTTTTGCTTTACTTAAACCTAAGGGTGTGTGGGTATTTTTGAATCAACGAAATATCTATTTTAAACTGAAAAAGCTCCTTAGATAGTAGAATAAATAAGTTACAGAAAATATGATTTTAAATAAAATAGAATAGAAGAAAAGAATATATATTGACCCTAGCTAATTGGTTGAGAATTTGTAGCAGACTCAAAATTTTGGGACTAGGGCTTCATTTGTTGTTGTTATTATTGCTGTAAACTTATATATAAAAAAATTAAACTTGTTTTTCAAAGCCAATAATAGATTACTTTCAGGCTCTCGGCATGGAAGGCATGATTGGCCAATTTCTTCATCTTTGTCCATTTTTCACCTTCAGATACTGAAAGCCCATCTCCAAAAAGCCTCTTCATATAGCCTTTAGCCTCTTCCTTCGGATAGGCACTGTCTCTATTGTTCAGTATCTCTTTGATAAGCGGTGGTTCTGTAATGACCAGTTGAGGTTGAGTGCCATACCATTGAAGATAAATCTTCCCTGCACCAAAAAGAGAGGGGACTGTAAGAAAATGAAAAATGATCAAAAGTATGTTTGGATACTGCTTATTTTTTTGAAATTGAAAACTTATTACTGAAAGTACTGTAGATAAATGTAAAAGTTAGTTGAAATAGTACAATGGAGCATTTGAATAGTACGTACCAAAAAGTGCAATAAGGCGCATGAACAGTAACAAAAATAAGTTAAATAGTAAAATAATTTTAATTTTTCATCTCTATCTAAATGGAGGCCAAGTTTAGTAAAATATAAGTTGGAGGTATTTATTTATTTATTTTCTTTGTTACCGTATTTGTTGACCCATGAGTGAATATGAGGCTGAACTTTGGACATCAGGTCATGTGATAAACCCATAGGCCTGTTCTTGGCTTCGTTTTTCATGTTCAAAATATCATTGTTGCTTCCATGGAGGAATCTGTAAGAAGGACCTGGGATTCCCTGTAAACGCATTTGATGTTGTATGCGAATAGGATTCCACCATAGTTTGTGAACGAACCGGATTAGAGCCAAGACAAAGTAGAGACAGAGAGAGCTTGAAAGAAAGATTGCAAAGATTCCAATAGCACCCATTTTTTCTTTTTCCATGAAACTTTTTGGAACTTCACTACAGAAATCAGTATATGATTTTCCTCAATGTAAGTTTCAAAGCCTGTGTGATGGAATATATAGTGGGAGAGAAATGAGTGTTATAGTTGCTGATTAGATTGAAGTTGTGAATGTTAGTTGTAACATGGATTGCACTGTGTAATTAAACCCCTCCCTCCTACAACATGTATTTACTACTTTTACTCTTTTTTTTCATTTTTTATTCAATAGTTGAGATTTGATGGTTTTTTCTTCTTTTATTTTTTATTTTTTATTTTTTGTGGGTTCTTGAAAGTTTTTAGTTTTATTTTTTTAATGCTATGTTTGGTAGTGATGTTGTATGCTATTAGAGCCAAGACAAAGTAGAGACACGCAGAGAGCTTGAAAGACAGATTTGCAAAGATTTCAACATGAAGTTCCAAAAAAGGGGTGCTGTACTTTTTGGAACTTCACTATTCAGAAAATTAGTACATGATTTTTCTCGTAGGTGGGAGACATTCCATCAGAATTAACATCTTGGTATATAACCTCCAAGGTAGAAGTAATTTCTAACTCAAATTTTTTAAACATTATACGAGTATAAACAGATGATGCATGTTGCAAAAGTCCACAATTTTGTACTATTTGAAAAGATGTACCTTTCTTGCAATGAAAATCTTCTTCTAACTCTTCCGTGCACATATTTTTTGAAACTTTCTCATACTCATGTACAAATTCTGTTAGCCTCATTGTTTTGCATGCCATATGTTGAAAGACATTATTTGTACTCTCGCTTTTGGATGAAGCTTTCATTTGGCAAGAGAAAATGTTATGACTAAAAACTGAACACCACCTTTCACAATTTTCATATAAGGTGCTAAGCCACTTATTGCCCACCAAATTGTAATCTCTAAGCAAGGCATCCTAACAAGACTCAAACTCTATTTCTGTCTCACAATTATAAAGAATCTTATTAAATCTACTTTTAAATTCAGAATTCCCATAATGCCTTGGTAAATTTTCTACAACATTTTTTTGAGATATGCCATAAGCATAGGTGATGGCAAGTATCAGGAAGCACAACTCTTATGGCATTCTTCATTGCTTGACATTGGTCAGTAAAAATTGTCTTTGGTTTTTGATTTCCCATTGATTCCAAAAATCTTTCAAACAACCAAGTAAACGAAGCAATTGTTTCATCCAATAAAAATGCACAATCAAAAAGTACATTCTTCCAATGATGGTTGACACCTACAAATGGGGCACATATCATATTATACTTGTTAGTTTGATATGTAGTGTCAAAGCATATTACATCTCCAAAAGAGTTATAATCAATTCTTGATCTACCATCTCTCAAAAAAAAAAAAAATTTGTCATTCGATTTTCTTAATCAACTTGAATTGCATAAAAAAAACATAGGATCTTCTACTTGCTTCTGTTTAAAATGGTTTACTAAACTTTGAGCATCTCCAGCCTCAACATTGATTAACTTTTGCTTATTCACCACATTATAGCAATCTTGTTTTATAAACCTAACATTTTCAAATCCCCCAACTTTCTCAACTAAATAGGAATATGTACTTACTGCTCTTATGCCCACTTCTTTGAAAGTTCTTATTAAACCTAACTAAGCATCAGTTATTTTTTGATTTGACCTTAAAAACGGTCTTTCTTCAGGCTTTGCAAGCTCATGATTATGATTAGGATTGAAATGAGTAACCTCTTCCACTCACCATTTGTCACTGTAAACCAGATACTAGCTTCACAACTAGTCCTAGTTTGTAATCTTTTGAATTTCTTATCATCCAAATGGTCATGGAAATCCTTCTTTCAAACATACATACTCTCGTTGTCTTACACCATTTTTTTCATATTTGAGTTTTTCTTTTTGAACACTAATCCCAATTCATATAGCATAATCATTATACAATTTATATGCTTCCTCCTCATTGAGCACCACCATTCCAAGCAAATTTTCAACATCTTGTAGTTCTTCATCGGCTCTAATATCTATAATTAGAAACATCACAAAACACATTTCTAAGGAAACTCAAATCAAAAGGATTAAAAAAAAAAAAAAAAAAAAAAAAAAAAAAAAAAAAAAGTAAAAAGATAAAAAAGG
>NW_027069966.1:419582-422118 GCF_002906115.3 Quercus suber | reverse complement strand
TTGTTTTTTTTTTTTTTGTTTTCTTTTTTTTTTTTTTTTTTTTTTTTTTTTTTTTTTTTTTTTTTTTTTTTTGCTGTGTTGTCGGGTTCTCAAAGTATTCAAATCATGAAAAGAGTTAAGAGACTCCATGAGAATGACATGAGAAAAGGAATAAAATTGAGTACGCATCTCCCATTTTGCACCTTTTAACAGGTATTTTAGGGTTGGCTTAGTAAATGATAAATTTATATATATATATATATAATTCAGAACTGAAAGAAAATTCAATTAAATTTAAAATTGTAGTTCAATTTTGTTCCACTTGTCCCATCTAATTTTTTTAATTTTTGTTTCAAGTAAATTATTAGATGCAAAAATCGAAGAGTTCAAAAGCAATTAGATTCTAAATTGAAGTTCAATTTTGCGTCACATATCCTATGTAACTTTTTAATTTTGTGGCAAATGAATTATTTGATACAAAAACGGAAGAGTTCAAATTTAATTAGTGTTGGATATTTTTATAAAAAAAATATCATATTTATTCTAATACTCATTTATGTGAATTGAGGAAATCAATTATCCCTTAATGTCAGATACGTTGATTACTAAATTTTGAAATTCAAATATAATTCAAAATTTGAATAACTTTTGTCAATGGTTTTAATTAGGAAATCTTTAAAAATTAATGTGAATTTTAATACCATATATTGCCAGCTTTTAGTATACCTTCATTTATAAACTTTTGCTTTAAAACGTTTCTTTTAATATATTTAATAGTAACGTTATAGATAGAAAATACCAGATATTGTACAACTATATATTTATATAATTTATCGTTGATGGGTTATACCATTATATATTGCTTTCCATTCTTGGTTGTAATTATTGTGTATAGTCAAAACTTCAAAGGAAAGTATTATATGATATATAAAGGACAGCCATGTTAGGGGTTGTCATTTTGTTTTTAATGGCATCTTGACACTAAAGACACATTTGGTACACTGTAATAATTATTACATGGGAATAGGAATAAGTATTAGAATGAATACATTAAGTTGGAATGTAATAAGTATTACTATTCATTAGTTTGGTGACCACTTAGGAATAGAATTCTAAATATGTATCCACAATTTAGTAGAGTATAAAAAGAAGGTGTAATTAAATCATTTTTAAGTCAAATAATACACTTATTTTAGGATGTTCATAATAATTAATAACAAGGAAAATTTATTTTCTTTCTTTTTGAAGATGTGGCTACTGTATGGCTTTTTAGAAATTTTTTTTAAAAAGTTATTACATAAGGTGAAGGAATAGATATTCAGTACTTTTGATAAGGAATAGTTATTCCTCATTTTGAAGAATGACTAATCATTAGGAATAATTATGCATTGTAATAAAAATATAACCAAACAACTAAATAGTTATATCATAGGAATGTCTATTACATTATAGTGTCTATTACAAACTACCAAACGTGCCCTAAAAGACAAACTTTATTTCGGCTATTTACCTCAACATATATACATTGGCAAAAGGTTTTGACTGGTTTATACATATAACATATATAAAAAGAAAGCTATCAATGATACATTGATTTCAACAACTTTATGACCATTTAAAGTTAGCAAACGTTTTTATTCTTTGGCTAAGAACAAGCTACATGTCTGGCTCTATATATATGGAAAGAAATAAAAGTGTCAGATACACACATTTTATTTTTGAATTACAAAGCTGCAAACTTTTCAAAAACAATTTTTTATTGTCCTAAACACTCCATCTATTGCTTCTTACTACTTACAAAAATATTTTATCTTTTACAAAATTTTATGGGAAAAGAAAGTACCATATAGAGAGCTTATATCCTATAAGCAGTGTAGGCTCACAAGGATAATCAGCAAAAGTGGCTGGGCTGTTATATCCTGAGGATAACGTGCAGAAACTATTTGTCTAACTATATTGGATATAACGTAGATGACACGATTTATTTCAAGACAGTAACTTGGTCCACGCTTCATCTCCGCCACCTCTTTTTGGTAAAATCAAATTGTGTAATTTCTAAGGAAAATTCAGATATTATCTCTCATTTATTTCCAACAATTAGATTCTAAAATTTATATAAAATATATATATATATATATTAAAAATCTATGACTTAAAAAAATGTATAAGTTGTAACTTTTACGGTTGGTATAATTTGAACTTATGTATGTATATAATTGTGATTTTTTTTTTAAATTGTATTTGTGTATATGTATAGGATTATACACTAGTTTTCTTGTAAATTTAGAAAAGTTTATTTGTAATAAGAAAGTTTCAATGTATTTGTTTTCAATGTTAATTGTAATTTTTGGTGTAAACAAGGATGAAATCAAGATCCATTGAGTGAAATAAAGTAATTTAAATATTTTTAGAAAGAAAAGGGATTGAGATCTATGCAATTGTACTGTGTAATTAAACCCCTCCCTTCCACAACATGTATTTACTACTTTTACTTTTTTTTTTTTCTCTTTTTTTATTCAATAGTTGAGATTTGATTTTTTTTTTTTTTTTTTTTTCC